>NW_019942545.1:256191-336884 GCF_002910315.2 Salvelinus sp. IW2-2015 | reverse complement strand
ACTTTTAAATTTCCGTCTAATGCCTCGCCTCCCCTGTCTACCGTGTGGTGGTTATTGTATTGTTTCGGTGAGTGGTAGGGCGTGGTTTGTTAGCGGGGTATAAAATAGGATGTTTTAGGTATGGGGTGTTGTGAGCTGCGTATTAAAGTGCGCCTTCCTCTGCGCCCCCCCCTCAGGGGGTTATTTGTTAGTTAGTTTAATGGCCCCCACTGGGGCGGTTTTTAATAACGGTGCCCCAAGGTAGTCCGTTGGGCGCCGGCTTGCGCGTCGTTTTTTAATCCTCCTTCTTATTCTCCGAACATGCGTATGAGTCTGGTGGTGTTAGGTATTTGGGGTGGTCCCATGGCCGGTGCTCAGGGCGTGGATCCCATCGGCGTAAATTATCGGTGGGCGTAGGGAGGCCCCGAAGCCTCCGGCCAGCCCATAGGTAATTGTGATAAAATTTATTGTTTAATTTTATTGGTGGGCCCTACGGGGCCCCGTGGTGGCGTGGCCAGGTTTATTTTTCGGGCGGCGCGGTGTGTGGGGGGCTACGGGCGTATCGGTCGTGTTGCGCGGTTGTGTTAGGTATAATGCGCCCCTCGAATCGTCGGCGGCCCCCTCGCCCCAGGGGTTGGGGGCTGCCGGAGGGAGCTTTATTTTGTAAGTAACCAGTAGCGCTATTTGGACGGGAGCCGTGTCGCCCACCCAAAACGGTATTAGTCGCTCCTCACGGCCGGCCCTAGGGCGGTGGGTTATAATATATTATGTTAGGGGGGGTGCGCTCGGCTGGACGTGGGAGTCTTTAATAGTGCGGCTCTCTGAGCGTTTCGGTTTAGCTCCCCACGCATGGTACTCACCCTCTCCTCCGTTTCCGGTACCCAGCGGGGGTTTTTGTTTTAATTTTTTCTTTTTTTTGTCGGGCGAAGGGGTGCTGGTTTTTTAGTATTTTTTGTGTTTGGTATTTTATTTTTTTTTGATTTTGGAGTCGCGCAACGTGTGGTGTTAGCGCCCTTCATGTTTAATTAGTTGTTACGGTCAGCAGGACTCCAATTTTTGCTGAGGAGGTGGCGGCAGAACGTCCGTGGCGTTTTTTTTTTGTGCGTGGTTTAGGTGTAGTTAATTTAGGTCGTTGGGTATCCGCCTCTGCAGGGGGCTAGTCGGTCTCCTCAGTGGGCCCCTCTTTCTCATCTGCGAGGTGTTATATATTTAACTGGCAAGGGCGAATGCGCGCGCCGTCTTCTTTTCGTCACGCGCTGTTGCCGTTCCCTCGAGTACCTCGAGGGGGCGCCACTGGCGTTTTAGTTTATTTAGGGGTAATGCGGGCTATGGTCTTGTATTAAAGTGCGCGGTTGTATTGAAAGTGGGGCTCGGGGCGGGTTTGCGTTTCAGCCATCGTGGTTATTGCGGTTTTTGGTTGGGTGCTGTAACTTCTGGTTTATGTGTTTATTTGTCGCCTCAGACCCTCGCTCCTCCGTCATCCCTTTTGCCTTATCGCCACGGCATCCGGGCTCTTTCCTTATCTACTTATCGTCGCCCTGAAGCGGGTGTGGCGGCCCAGCGCGTTAGGGGTATTAGTGTATTGGGGTTGGGGGGGTTAGCGCTCGAGGAGGGGTGGGGGTGGTTGGTCGCGTGGGAAAGGCGAGTGTATGGCCTTTGGGTGAGGGTTAATGGGTAGGGTGACGGGGGGCAAGTGGAGGGTAGGCGGCGGGTGGTGGGTGGGATTAGTTGAAGTGGAGTGGCAGGTTGGTGGGTGTGGGGTTAGTTGTAGGTGGCGGGGTGGGTGGAGGCGAGGGTACGGGGTAAAGGAAGGGTGTGGGGGTAGGGGAATAGGTGAAGAGTCAGGTGGGAGTAGTGGCTAAGGTGTGATAAGGGGGGCGGCCTAGGGTGTAGGGTCCCAGGGGATGTGAGGGAGAGTGAATGGGGTGGTATTGGGGGGGGTTGGGTGGGGTGTAGGTGGCGGTAGTTATTTTTGGGGGGGTAGGGTGGGGGGTGCAAGTATGGTATAAATGTGGGGGGTGGTGCAAAGGTCGGGGTGGGGAGGGTAGCAGGGGTGGGTGGGTAGGGGTGGTGAGGGTGTTGGCGGTATGGGGGTGCGGTGTGTGAGGGGGGTGCCTGCCAGCGGGTTTTTTGCCCAGCGCTTCTCTTTCGCAGGCGGCGTTATTTTTTGGCTCGCCTATGGGGGGGGGCGCTCCTCCGTCCCTGCGCTCAGCGGGCGGTCCTAGTGGGGCGCGCGGTTGTGTCGGCTGTGGTTTGTTTGGCCCCTTCGCCAGCCTAAGGGGGCTAGGTGAGGTAAACCCCTAACGGGCCTCAGACGCTCTCACCCCTCCAGCTAGGGTTAGCCGGGCCGCTCGCCAGGGTGGTTCGGCGGTTATATTTTACTTTGGTTTATTTATAGGGTCCCTACTCTCAGGGGGGTCTCGGTCGAGCGCGTTATGGGAGACGTCCCAGCTTTCGAGTATTTTTTTTAGATGTTGGCCACGGCGACCCCCACCCAGCACACGGGTTCACATCGCCTACCACGGCGAGCTTCGAGAGGGCAGGTTTATTGGGGGGTATGCAGGCGGGCCGAAACGAGCGTGTGCGGTGTGCGGCCTCTGCCCCAGGTCTGGTGGTGGGCACGGGCTCTCCATTGAGTTTGTGTAGTGTTGCTAGAGAGGGTAAGGTGTGGCGTCTACGGTTTTGGGCGGGCGGGGTGGTGTGCGGGGCCGTGGGAGGGCTGGGGCCCCAGGGTAGTATAAGTGGTTTTTGCTACGGGCGTTCTTTTATGGTTTATTCTGGTGGTTGTAATGTGGGCCCCCTCCACCTGGGTGCGTTTCAGCGAGCGGCCAGGTTGCGTGGCCGGTGTGGTATTTACGGGGTAAATTAATCGTTTAGGGTGTGTGGTTCATCGGTATAGTTGGGGTAGTAAGCGCCCCCCGGAGCGCCACCGGCCTCTACAACTCCACGTGGCTGCCGGAGGGCCCCCCCCACTCTTCAGCTTGCTGCCCGCTCCCTCGCCCCTAGGTGGGTACCACCAGCTTCGTTGTGTTAAGTTTTTTTGGTTGGGGCGGCGGGCGGTTTTTTTAATGATTAATTAGTTTTATTTCATTTTTGCCGTGTTCCGAGGCCAGGTGGGTTTGTAAAAATAAAAGGTGGCTCTGTTTGCGCTGGGTCTTCGGCCCAGGCTCTTACTCGATGTGGGTGTTTAGATAGGTTAGTGTGTTTGTTTTAGTTGTTTGTTATTTAAAGCGGGTTCGGGTAACATTTGTTAAAAAAATATTTTATTGTTGTAGTGGTTGTAGGGGCTAGGCGGTCATGGCTCAGGCGTGTGGTTTTATACTTTATCGTTATTTTCGCTCAGGCGGCGGTGCTGCTGCTTCACCCTACGCCTAGTTGGCCCTAGCGCAGCGGGCCGTCGGCGCCCTTTGCTCGACTGCATCAAGTGGCCGTGTCTCGCACTCCCCCTCGCTCCTTAGGTGCGTAGCAGGCCCTAGGCGGTGGTGGCCCCCTAGGCAGTGCGGGGGCGTATATCTCTTCTCGAGCTACTGTCGGCACCCAGTGTTACTAGGTAGGGGGCGACGTGTAGCGGGGGGTTAAATTTTTATAAATATATTTTATAGTTTGGTTTGGTGGGGCGGCGGTTAATTAAATGGCGGTAGGCGCAGGGGTTTTAGCCTCCAGGCCGGGTCCGCGCCGACCACCATAGTCGTGTGGTGTGGGGCGGCGCTCGACGCATGTTGCGCAGGGTTTACTAAGTGGTGACGGGGGCTGACCAGCCGGGTGGGACTGTGCGGGCGGCCTCACTCGGCGCCCCACGCTAGTCTGGCTGTAACTCACAATGTATGTCTTGTAACGTTGATTTTAAAAATCTAAATCAGCGGTTGCATTAATAACCAATGCATCTTTCATTAGCTGTCCAACCTGTATTTTTTTAGTCATCAATCGATAAATAATCGTAAACATAGGTGCCTTTCCAAGATGGCGCCGGCCAGAATGCATGCCATGTTTTGACAGATTACATTGCATAACCACGATTTGTGATGCTAAATATGCACATTTCGAACAAACTCTATATGCATTGTGTATAATATGTTACAGGACTGTCATCTGAAGAATTCTGAGAAGGTTAGTGAAAAAAATTAATATATTTTGTGGGCGATAACGTTATCGCCCCTTTTGCATTGATTCAATGCTGGGTGATGTTAGCTCATGTGGTATGCTAATATAACGATATATTGTGTTTTCGCTGTAAAACACTTAGAAAATCTGAAATATTGTCTGGATTCACAAGATCTGTGTCTTTCGATTGCTGTATGCTGTGTATTTTTCAGAAATGTTTTAGGATGAGTATTTTGGTAATTGACGTCGGTCTCTGTAATTATTCCGGCTGCTTCCAACGCTATTTCAGATTGCAGCTGCAATGTAGAACTGTGATTTATACCTGAAATATGCACATTTTTCAAGAAAAACATATGCTATACCATAAATATGTATCAGACTGTCATCTTATGATGTTGTTTCTTGTTAGTGGCTATATATATCTTTATTAGTCGAATTAGTGATAGCTCTGATGCAGGAAAAAAATGGTGAAAAAAATAAGTTGTGTCTTTTGCTATCGTGGTTAGCTAATAGATTTACATATTGTGTCTTCCCTGTAAAACACTTAGAAAATCTGAAATATTGTCTGGATTCACAAGATCTGTGTCTTTCGATTGCCTGTATGCTTGTGTATTTTTCAGAAATGTTTTAGGATGAGTATTTTGGTAATTGACGGTCTCTGTTAATTTCCGGCTGGCTTCCAACGCTATTTCAGATTGCAGCTGCAATGTAGAACTGTGATTTATACCTGAAATATGCACATTTTTCAAAAAAAAATAAATGCATACCATAAATATGTTATCAGACTGTCATCTATGAAGTTGTTCTTGGTTAGTGGCTATATATATCTTTATTTAGTCGATTAGTGATAGCTACTGATGGAGTAAAAAAATGGGTGAGTAAAAAAAGTGGTGTCTTTTGCTAACGTGGTTAGCTAATAGATTTACATATTGTGTCTTCCCTGTAAAACATTTTAAAAATCAGAAATGATGGCTGGATTCACAAGATCGTATCTTTCATCTGGTGTCTTTGACTTGTGATTTAATGATATTTAGATGCTTGTATTTACTTGTGACGCTATGCTAGGCTATGCTAGTCAGCTTTTTTACTGTGGGGGTGCTCCTGGATCCGGGATGAGTACCAAGTAAAGTTAACCAGGTGAAATTGTGTCACTTCTCTTGCGTTCATGCACGCAGAGTCAGGGTATATGCAACAGTTTGGGCCACCGGCTCGTTGCAAACTAATTTGCCAGAATTTACATAATTATGACATAACATTGAAGGTTGTGCAATGTAACAGGAATATTTAGACTTATGGATGCCACCCATTAGATAAAATACGGAACGGTTCCGTATCTCACTGAAAGAATAAACGTTTTGTTTTCGAGATGAAGTTTCCGGGATTCGACCATATTAATGACTACGGCTTGTATTTCTGTGTGTTATTATGTTTATAATTAAGTCTATGATTTGATAGACAGCTAAGCTGACTGAGCAATGGTAGGCACCAGCAGGCTCGTAAGCATTCATTCAAACAGCACTTTAGTGCGTTTGCCCAGCTCTTCGCAATGCTTCAAGCATTGCCGCTGTTTATGACTTCAAGCCTATCAACTCCCGAGATTAGGCTGGTGTAACCGATGTGAAATGGCTAACTAGTTAGCGGGGTGCGCACAAATAGCGTTTCAAACGTCACTCGCTCTGAGACTTGGAGTAGTTGTTCCCCTTGCTCTGCATGGGTAACGCTGCTCTCGAGGGTGGCTGTTGTCGATGTGTTCCTGGTTCGAGCCCAGTTAGCGGCGGAGAGGAGGATGGGAAGCTATACTGTTACACTTGGCAATACTAAAGTGGCATATAAGAACATCCAATCGTCAAAGGTATATGAATACAAATCGTATAGAGAGAAATAGTCCTATAATTCCTATATAACTACAACCTAAAACTTCTTACCTGGGAATATTGAAGACTCATGTTAAAAGGAACCACCAGCTTTCATATGTTCTCATGTTCTGAGCAGGAACTTAAACGGTTTAGCTATAGTTAGCTTTCTTACATGGCACATATTGCACTTTTACTTTCTTCTCCAACACTTTGTTTTTGCATTATTTAAACCAAATTGAACATGTTTCATTATTTATTTGAGGCTAAATTGATTTTATTGATGTATTATATTAAGTTAAAATAAGTGTTCATTCAGTATTGTTGTAATAGTCATTATTACAAATAAATAAATAAAAAATCAGCTGATTAATCGGTATTGGCTTTTTTTGGTCCTCCAATAATCAGTATCGGTATCGGTGTTGAAAAATCCTAATCGGTCGACCTCTACAATCCACCCCAGCTGCGGGCAAATTACAGGATCAACTTTGCCCTTCCCAAATTTGTCAAAACACTGTACAGAACAATGAATTCATTTTGGACATCTACAGCGCTGACTTAAGCCGGATGCTCTGAAGTAAGCAGCGCTGCTTCCAGTGGTGTGTGATTTCCTTGACAAGGCTTACATAACGATGGTTTTGGCCATGCTAACACTTGGCTTAGCAACACTCACGACAGTGTGGTAAGAGGAGTTTTCAGGAGATCGAAATGTTACTAAAAGTAGCCTGATGTCATTTTGTCTTTTGTCATGATGAGAATCAGAGCCACAACAAAAGGAATGTTGGTTTTCTGTTGCTACCAAGGCAGTAGAACTGAGACTACCTATTAGACCTCGATGACTAATTTCCCACAGGACATGACTAGTACCCAGCAAGCTGGGCACTGATGTTACTGATGTGAAGTAGAAGCTATAACTTCTCAATGTGTTCACACCTGGGCCCTGCAGCTGTGTTTGAAGTGTAGGTTCAACCTCARACGGCTCTGCTAAGTAAAAGACAAACTTCAAATGTAATTCCAGAAGTGGATTTGAAAGTGTTTGATGTGAATACAGTAAAGCACAGATCAACAGCTTCACCAAATCTTGATGAAAGTTAAACCTTGGGAAAGTACAACCAGAACAACACCCATCTAGCCTGATCCCTCCTCTCCCTCTCTCCCACTCCCTGCCCCCTCACCCTGCTCAGACCAATGCCAGTTTCCTGCTGCAAAAGAGAGCGGCTTAAACCTGCAGCCAAGAACAACGGAACATGAGGAGCCAAGAGCAGAGAGGTTGATGTTCCCAGAACCACCTTCTTCTCCTCCAACTCCGGTCGGTGTGTTGATGGGCGTGGGAGTGTGAGCAGGGCACTGGAGCTGGAGCACAGAGGTCCAGTGGAGGCTGAGGTACATGAAACAAAGGTGACTGACTTGATCCACACTGAGGTGAGACGTACTGTAGACATGGAGGCAATGGGACTGGGAACCATATTGGGATAGAAATTTGAAATAACAAATATTTTACTCCCATAGATGTAGAAGCAAAATGGAGCAAAAGTGTGGGTGGATGTTATTGGATAAGAACAACAATGATGATAGACTGGTATCAGGTTAAAGCCCCCCAGGTCTAGATGAAGGTGGTGGGACCAAAGGATTGTCCTTGAACCTTTTTCTTATTTTGACAGATGTTTGCCATGAAAGGGGACGTTTGTTTTACGGGTAAGCTTTACAAAACAGAACATCTCCTTGTCCAGTAAAAACAGCAACCAACAAATAGACAGGACATTCCAGCCTGTTAGTGTGTTTGTTTCTATTTCTTTTATGACGGTCCGTTCCAGCCTCTGACACTGCTGGAGCGGCGGTAGGCCCCCACCCAGGAAACATTCAGTGGGGAGGAGGAGAAGCAGCAGTGAGTGGGTGGGATTTATTAGGGGCTGATCAGCCCTTTAGTGGTGGGGTTGGGGGGGGGGGGGGGGGTTAGGGGCTGATCAGGCTGTTGGCTTTCCTGCTTCTGTACAGCTTGAGTCCAAAGACACAGGGTGTCCTGAAATTCCCCCATGATCCTAAAGGTAAGAACATGCCCCAGGGCCCCAGGATAGAGGGATTGTTCTGAGACCTGTACACTCAGGAAGACCTCAGGGTGTGAATAAGTGTCTAAAAGACAGAATAAATAGAAATGGTGGAAAACAAGAATGAAAGCATGTGAATGAGAGATCTGCCTTGCCTTTGCAGTTGGCAAACAAACCCAGTAACATCTGCACTGCAGGTGTAACAGCTAGACACAACAATATATCTGGCCCTACATGACATTGTGTTGAGAGCTGACACAACTGTGCTTTTGGAGAATATCACACAGAAAACAAAAACAATGAYTGTAATAATACAGTAATAACAGAACCTGGTGAATTACAGTATATGATCGTTTTATTGACTTCATCACCTTGAATCCTCATACTCAGCTTTGTTGATACTGTTTTCCCTCCCTTGTACTAACTGAACTAATTCTGACCGCATTACACACAATGTATGTTCTGGTGTAGACCTCAGTATCAAAGAACTGAATACATCTTGTTGAAAGTTCAATTGCCTCTGGATGTGTGATACAGGATCGGCCAAGTAAGTTTCAGTTATGTTTCCACATGGGAGGAACTGAGAATTTAATTGAAAAAAAACAACTAGTTTTTAGTTTGGCCCACCTCCAAAGTTGTTTACAATGTCAAGTTGGTTACTGGGCCTTCTTTGTCTTCATTTCAGAGAGACAGTGTGGTATTTCTTGAAATAACTTGTATAGCCTAGTGTTATCCGTCTTCATTAACATATTATACCTTTTTTTTAACCTAGATTTAATCTCTACAAATCGACCCATAGCATGCCTAGGAGTRAGGCAGGTCAGTGTTCAAAAGCGAGAGGTCACTGTCGTGCCAAAAGGCCTACAAGGTAGTGAGAAAAACTCAAAAGAGGACCGAGAAGAGATAGACATAATTGTATAACAGGATGTAAAAGTTACATTGCCTGCGGGGTGACAAATACATGCAACGCGTCAGTCCCAGTTATTTTACCAGTTTACGAATGTGTGGGACATATCTACCATTTTAAATGTCCAAAGAAGATGCCATATGAAGTATCTAGGTATATTAGAACTTCACTTCAAGTTTCCAAAGAGAAAAACACATAAAACGCCCCCCCCCCCCCCCACATCTGGTTCCACTCAGAATTCGGACTTTCGTGGCATTCCAATGCATCAGGGAAGTTCGGATAAAAAGTACCCGTAAAATCCCACCAGGTCTCCTACGCCCCCCCCCCCCCTCCCCCAAAAAACCTACATAAGTGTTAGGTGGATATTCAGACATGCCATAACAAAGAGTCTGCGACTCTCGGTCTCCAGAGTTTTCCTTGAATGAAAAGCCGAGAAGCATTCGACAGCAACTTATTGATCTTACCTGAAACGCTGCTGTTTAGTTCCAGACTAAAGATGAATAAATATAAAGTGCATTTGTAAAAGTGAAGGCAATTTTTCCATGTTCTCCTCGAATCCTTGTTTCGTCGCAGCTGGGCATGCCCACTATTGCTCAGCAAACTGTAATGAGCAATTTATGGAGAGCTTTCCTTCGGGACGGATGGGTAGAGTGGTGGTGAGTATGATGGGTTGCAGATGAGAGGAGGAGTAGAGTGGGCTCTGTGTCTTTTTAGCGCGTCATTAAAACTGAAGTTAGCAGACGCGTTACGTCAGCGTCACCATACTCTAGCCCGCCTCACATTCACACACAGTTGTGCACAAACTAGATACACTGTATTGCAGATATGCAACACTGTGTCAGAATCTCAGACATGCAACATTATTACCTTGCATTTTCTTGAGATGTTCTATGCTAGGAACTGAGAACTGGTTGTGGTCACCACCTGCAGAATCACTCCTTTATTGGGGGTGTCTGGCTAATTGCCTATAATTTCCACCTTTTGTCTATTCCATTTGCACAACAGCATTGTAAATTGTATTGTCAATCAGTGTTGCTTCCTAAGTGGACAGTTTGATTTCACAGAAGTGTGATTGACTTGGAGTTACATTGTGTTGTTTAAGTGTTCCCTTAATTTTTTTGAGCAGTGTATATATATATATATATATATATATATATATTACACCTATAGACACTTGATTTAGCTTATTTTAAAACGACAGTAGATATTGAAAACAGAAATTATTTTACTAGATTCTGGCTCATAGAATCATTCCCCAAAGCAGCAGTGGGGTGACCAGTTATACACAGATCATCCAAGTGAGATTGCAACAAGAAACAGTTTCCCATTCCAAAACCAGACACCCAAAGCCAACTCATACATATGTGTAAAAAATACTAAAGTAATGGCTTCTTGGCCTCCACAATTCTGGATTATTTAATTATTACAGTATTGCTGTCCCTTCCCCGTAAATCAATTAAACTGCCATGGTGCACATATTCACCCCTGGAAGGATTCTGTGTTGGGGATTGGTAGTGGTGGATGTTGGGGAGAGTGGAAACAATCCAATGTCAATCTGTTGGGAAATGCAAGAATGATGCATCAATCAGAACAATCTTACATTGGTGGATAATGTGTGTGTGTGTGTGTGTGCACAATCTGCACACGCAGCTTAACAGTTCAAAGCTGGTGTCACTGATGGGTTAGCTGCATCCTCTCTCTTGTGAACAGTCATTGTTGGACCATTAGCAGTATGCATGGCTCGGGGCCCTGTCTGTCTCTGATCATTATTGATCTGTGGCTTTGGCAGTGCACTGCACACAACCACACTCAGTTTAACACACATTTTAAACAACGTGCGAATGCACCGTGCAAGGTAGTAGCCTACCCACAGAACTAGATTGAGCTTCTATCTCTATGGCCTACCCATGCATTTTATACCAGTGTGGTTCAATGGTAGAGTGATCTTTGCTCATGGCATCAATTCAGCACTACGTGAGCCCAATCATTCATTCAATAATGTGACAGTTGTAATATAGATAATTACTTCAGGGGCTCTCAAACCTTTTTGGGCCGGGGACCCCTTTTGTGATAGCAAATTCAACGGGGACCCCCTCATAATCAGAACACAACTGGGGTGAGATAAAAAATAGCATACAAAGAGTTATACTATGACTTTGGCAGTGCATGGCCAGGCAAACCATTTTAAAGGTCCATCTCCTGGCATTGGAGAGAAGATCTTTTGTTGTTGCAGTTTTAAATCTTAAATTACAGTGCATTTACATAAAATATAATTGGTGGAGTACTGTGGATACCAATATCCAGGCCCATGTTGCCCAGGGTTAATTAAGAACATAATTTGTAGATCAATCATGTGCCATTGTATTACACCCTCTTAACTTATTCTACAGATCTCTTGGCCAAAATTAATTTAATCTGTTTGTAATATTCATTAAAAAAAATAGAATGTAAAAATTATATAGTGTATAGAGAGATCTTGAGATCTGACCGCGGACCCCCTTCAGTACCTCAGGGTCCGTGGACCCCACTTTGAGAACCCCTGGGGAGTATAGACGGGTTGGATGTTTAGCAACAAAACTTAACACATAAGCAAAAATGGGGCAAAACAGACAGGGCTAGCTTAGATTGTTGACATGTAAACTATATTTTGTCTCAAAATGTTTATTGAAAACATAAATACATTTGCACAAGGAGCACTTGTCTCTCAAATACATCATTAGTTGTTGGTTAGCTAGCGAATTTGAGCCATATTAGCATAGACATTAGTCAAAACACCTCAACACAGTATCAACAAGGTACAACGAGCTGAAACTAGCCACCTACGATTCCCCACATGGTTGTTAGCTATTTGAATCATACCACCACATGGCCTTCTGCCTCATCGATGCGTCCACAGTCTCATGGTGTTGTCAGCCAACCTGTCTTTAGGTTATTCAAACTTCTCCATCAGGTTTGGTTTCCCCCACTCCGTTATATTCATTTTATATTTTTGTCATTTAGCAGACGCTCTTATCCAGAACGACTTACAGGAGAAATTAGGGTTAAGTGCCTTGCTCAAGGGCATGTTGACAGATTTCTCACCTGGTCAGCTCTGGGATTCGAACCAGCGACCTTTCGGTTACTGGCCCAAAGCTCTTAACCGCTGGGATACCTGCCGCCCTTTCAAAGATTTTCTTGATTATTTTAGTTCTTCCTCGATAGACCTTCTCCAGCTGTTCCTGGGTCTTCCCGCTTTCCCCTGGAGCCTCCAGGTTACAGATAATAAATATTACATAAGTGTGCTTTGTGTTGTTGATGTAGAGAAATGAGCTTGCCGAGCCTTCTGAGAGTAAACAACCCAACCAGTACTAACACCCCCACAAACACTCAGATCGCAGTTTAACCAATAGTATTTAATGGGTTATGCAATTCTCTGCTAAGGCCCAATCTCCTCCCAACAGTACAATGAGTAAACCAGTCCCTTGCATTTTATTGGCAAAAAATTCATTAAAACAGACCTAAATAAATATGTGTTTTTATGAAGGGGGAATTACTAAAACGAGAAGAGCAAAAAAAAAAAAAGAATTTWAAAAACTGGGTTCTCTCTCTTAAAAACCACCAACTGCTTTTTTTCCCTTAAAATTGGGAAAATGTAAAAGTAACAATTCTTAAAAAAGGGACCATTCATTAGTTTTCCACTTCATATATCATGTAACACAACTAGAACCAATATAAAAACTGCAGCGGAACAGTGCCACCATCTGGAAGTCTTAAGCTTTGGTCACAGGATTTAAAACAGACAGGGGGGGTTATGCCTCCCTTCAAATACTACCTGGACCCAGGAGAGTGGCTTAAATTAATGAATGCCATAGGTCTTGTTCAGGTCCAGTCTAAAGGCAGGCTAGACTGGTACTGTCAGTCAGGGGAGGGGGTTGGATGACAACCAAAGCATTTATCAAAAGGAGAACCCAGAGCATCTGGGACGACTCCGAGGCATGGTGGGTGGGTGGGTGTGTGTATAAGATGGAAAACAGAGTCTTCCAACAGTCCCTTCCATTTCTCAAAGCTAATGCAGCCCTGTTCCATTCTTTTCATCTTAACATTTCTCATCAGCTCAGTGCCATGCCCCCCTCCTCACTGTGGGGGGACCCTAGGGCTTTGACCCCCAGAACAACACCACCCCTCAGGGGAGGGAGAGACAGGGAAGCTGGGTGGGTGGACATGGGGGACGGAGGGCTCCAAGTTGCAGTTGGAACACTGATTACCCCACCCCTCCACCTCACCCATGATTCCTCACGCTCCCCCTGCCTGCACCCCAGAGGTTTCCCTGGGGTGCTGAGCCCATGGCGGGACATAAGCAGGATGGTAAGTGGTGAGGGGGCTAAATCAGGCAGCCACCCCCACCTCCACCTTCCACTCAGGTCAGTCAGTTCGTAGTGAGATAGATAGTGAGGGCTCAGTTTGAGGCGCTGCTGTTGGAGGAGCTGGAGGTGGAGGGTATAGCCGTGCCAGAGGCCCCGGACGTGGCCACAGACTTGCGGATGTGAGGCATGAGGAAGGGGTCACTGGCTAGCTGGTGCACATCGATACGGTCCTCCTTCCGGTAGACCAGACAGCGCCTTATAAAGGCCTGGAGAGAGATAAGGAGGGGACATTTAGAGACGTTGTGACAGGAGAATAATTTGTGCACAGAGCAGAAAGGGATGAATGTGTAAAGTAACAGACCAATGAAAGAGGGATGGAGAAACAACACCAGGTGAGGAAGAATTTAAGGAACGGACTAACAAATGACAGAAAGGTGAAGGAAGGACAGACAGAGAAAAAAAACAAGCAGCACCTTAGCTTCTGGGGTGACCACTGGTTTGGGGGGAAACTGAACCTCTGTTGCCTTCAGTATGGTGTTCTCCTGCAGGATGTCCTGTTGAGACTGGTTATGGCCAAAGGGCTGGAGGGGAAGACAAAGAAAGAGAAAAAAGGCTAAAGTTAGCAGCACAAAACATCCTCATCTCTTAAATGGAATATAAAGAGTATGAATAGAATTCTGAGAGGAGTTAGTAGTGTGTGCGTGCTTGCATTACCTTGCGTCCGTACAGAGCCTGGTAGAAGATGACTCCCACTGACCACACGTCCACCTTGTTGGAGATTTTAGGAGGCTCTTTACCCACCACAAAGCATTCTGGGGGAAGGTACCTGCAAGGGAAGATCATTGCTTAGAGCAACACTCTTTCCACAATAACAATCATCCAAACAAGATAGTCATTCTATTGTTCTGGTTTGTGCGGCGCCTCACCAGTAGGTCCCTGCACCCTGCGAGGTCAGCTCCATCCCGTCCACTGAGTTGTAGCTGTCGTCGTCCATGATCTTGGACAGGCCGAAGTCGGTGATCTTGATCTCCCCACAGGCTGTGCCATTCACCAGGAGGATGTTGCCTGAGGAAACGACAAGTCAGAGGTCAAGACAAAAGGTCACAATGAACATGAAGGACATTTCTCTGTAATATACTGTCAAGGATGGTTTATAAATTGGTCTAACGACATGTCTGTAGACAATTCGAATGGGACAAGTTTCACTGGTCAAAACAACATTTAATTTACACTCTGGTAGAATGTCTATAGACAGTCACTGAGACTTTTCGGTTTCCTTGTCGCAGACAGATAAGTGTGTCGTCATGGTTACCTGATTGCGACAGCAACGAGACAAGTAAAACAATTATCCGGTAGAATACCCTGCATTTATTACGTCACACACACAACTGTAAGCTATTTTCTGTAATTAGCTTGCCATTACCTTAAATTCTTGTTGGGAGTTTATTTTCCTGTAATAATTAATACAAATGTACTAAAAAGGTAGCCTAGTGGTTAGAGCGTTGGTCCAGTAACCCAAACGGATGAGATTTATTGGTGTTAAAATAAACCAGTTATGCTATTTGGACCACTAGGCTGCTGTCATGCATATCATAACAACAACGACAAGTTGTCGGACGACGATAGAACGTTCATGACGTCACTGCGACAACAGTCTACAGACTGTCGATGTCAATAGACCAACTGTAAACCAGCCTTAAGAGTCAAAAGATAACTGAGTGAAAGGTGTCTCGTTTTAGTCTGCCGTCATCGTTTCAACTTGCTTTACACGTAGAGTATCAGTCAAAAGTTGACACACATATTGCTCTTCCTAAGGCTTCCACTAGATGTCAACAGTCTTTAGAACCTTGTTTGATGCTTCTACTGTGAAGAATGAGGGAAGGAGAGCTCTTTGAGTCAGGTGTCTGGCATGAGTTGATCACGCGCGCTCCCGTGAGAGCGACCTGCGTTCCATCGCATTTCTGAAGACCCCCATTGCAGGGTTTTTCTTTATTTGACCATTTTCTACATTGTAGAATAATAGTGAAGACATCAAAACTATGAAATACACATATGGAATCATGTAGTAACCTAAAAAAAAGTGTTAAACAAATTCTTCAAAGTAGTCACCCTTCGCCTTGATGACAGCTTTGCACACTCTTGGCATTCTCTCAACCAGCTTCATGAGGCAGTCACCAGGAATGCATTTCAATTAACAGGTGTGCCTTGTTAAAAGTTAGTTTGTGGAATTTCTTTCCTTCTTAATGCGTTTGAGCCAATCAGTTGTGTTGTGACAAGGTAGGGGTGGTATACAGAAGATAGCCCTATTTGGTAAAAGACCAAGTCCATATTATGGCAAGAACAGCTCAAATAAGCAAAGAGAAATGACAGTCCATCATTACTTTAAGACATGAAGGTCAGTAAATACGGAACATTTCAAAAACTTTGAACGTTTCTTCAAGCGCAGTTGCAAACACCATCAAGTGTTATGATAAAACTCTCTCATGAGGACCGCCACAGGAAAGGAAGACCCAGAGTTACCTCTGCTGCAGAGGATACGTTTATTAGTTTACCAGCCTCAGAAATTGCAGTCCAAATAAAGTAACAGACACATCTCAACATCAACTGTTCAGAGGAGACTGTGTGAATCAGGCCTTCATGGTCAAACTACTGCAAAGAAACCACTACTAAAGGACACCAATAAGAAGAAGAGACTTGCTTGGGCCAATAAACACAAGCAATGGACATTAGACCAGTGAAAATCTGTCCTTTTGGTCCGATGAGTCCAAATGAGATTTTTGGTTCCAACTGCTGTCTCTTTGTGAGACACGCAGAGCAGGTGAATGGATGATCTCCGCATGTGTGGTTCCCACCGTGAAGCATGGAGGTGGTGGTGTGATGATGCTTTGCTGGTGACTGACTGATTTATTTAGAATTCAAGGCACACCTAACCAGCATGGCTACCACAGCATTCTACAGTGATACGCCATCACATCTGGTTTGCGCTAAGTGGAACTATCATTTGTTTTTCAACAGGACAATGACCCAAAACACATCCAGGCTGTGTAAGGGCTATTTGACCAAGGAGAGTGATGGAGTGCTGCATCAGATAACCTGGCCTCCACAATCACCCAACCTCAACCCAATTGAGATGGTTTGGGATGAGTTGGACCGCAGAGTGAAGGAAAAGCAGCCAACAAGTACTCAGCATATGTGGGAACTCCTCCAGACTGTTGGAAAAGCATTCCAGCTGAAGCTGGTTGAGAGAATTCTAAGAGTGTGCAAAGCTGTAATCAAGGCAAAGGGTGGATACTTTGAAGAATCTCAAATATATCTGGATTTGTTTAACACTTTTTTGATTACTACATGATTCCATATGTGTTATTGCATTGTTTTGATGTCGTCACTATTATTCTACAATGTAGAAAATAGTACAAATAAAGAAAAACCCTGGAATGAGTAGGTGTCCAAACCTTTAACTGGTACTGTAAGTGATCGCATCAGTGTGGACCTGATACTAATATTGCAGTGTAACTGCTGCCATGCTAGTGTCTGTGTGATCTGCTGTGTGCACCCACCAGGTTTGAGGTCGTAGTGGATGATGGGTGGGCGGATCTCGTTGAGGTACTTGAGGGCGTTGACCATCTGCATGATGATGGAGCGGCCCTCCTTCTCCGACATCAGCTTGTGCTGCTTCAGGTAGAAGTCCAGGTCGTTCCCCTCACAGTACTCTAGAACCGTACAGAACCTGGAACACAACGAGACGGAGGAACCCACGGTGAGGTAGTGTTTTAATCTCGAACCGTACAGATCCTAGGACATAACGAGAAAGAGAGAGAGCGAGCGAGAGGATGTGGTACTGTTCAACTCCAGAACCGCACAGAACAACGAGAGTGGAATCAGCTGTGTGGTACTGTTTTAGTTTAGAAACAGTACAGAGCCTGTTCCACCACGAGAGACAAAGGAACCAACTGTGAGGTACTGTTTCAAAACAGTAGGATAGAGAGTTGAAAGAGAAAAATAACACCGGAACTAGAAACCCCCAAAATTCTCACGTTCTATTCCAAAGATGTGTTGGATATGTTCTGCTGCTCTTTGGGGGGGGGACTTACGAGTCTGTGTCGAGTGAAAAGTAGTCGTAGAGTTTGACTATCCGTGGGTGGTCCAGCTCCTTATGGATTCTATACTCTCGACATGCGTGTCTGAAAAAGAGACCACGTTAAACTCCAATGTTAAAACCAAAGTGCTTCTGTTACCCATATCACTCTGAGGAAAAAAATGATTTGTCCTTGATAAGAAAAAGGGAACTCACTTGTGGTAGTTCTCTTTCTTCTCGTCCCTCCAGTTCTTGTTCAACTGGTGGATTTTGACTGCGACGTATCTCTGCTCCGTTAGGTCAAAGGCCTTCAAAACGTGAGAGACATGACATCAATTACAAATAAATGATTCTATCACATCCATTATTCTTTATCATATCTGAGAGAAACCTGGCAMCAACATGAAACCGTATGAAAACTTGGCACCGACTTTAAAAAAAATGGATTCAGGTGAACATCAAAAGTTCATCATTATGAGAAAACCTTGGGGACTATGTAGTCGCTGTACTTAGTTCAATGGGTATACAACTATGCATTTGACCATGATGACAAAAAGGTCAGTTCCAATGACTGTTAATGAACGGGCAGAGTGCGCTCACCTTGTAAACTTCACTGAAGCCACCTCGGCCTAGTAAGTAGAGCAGCAGGTACCGGTCATTTAGCGTGGGGTGGTCTTTGAACCTGTTGCGGAAATCAGACATATTTCGATTAAAAGTCAAAACAGAGAGAACACAAATAAGAGAACACTGGTAGAGAGCACATACGTGGAGTTATCCTCGTTGTGGATCCTCTTGAGCTCGCGGATGTGCAGGTTCCGTACTCGCTCCAACCTCTCCAGCTCAGCCTGGATCTCTGCCTCCTCCTGCAACACCCAGCAAGCTTATTAGCAACTTTTACAGGAACCAACAGATAAACAGTACACAAAGTACATACACAAAACATAGAAACATTGCATGTAAAACAGCACACTACCTTCTTGAGATGGCCCAGTCTTAGTTTGAAAATCTCCTCTTGTTCGTGATACTCGGCCTGTGATAACCTGGAAGAAGAAGAAACTCACCATCATAAACAGAACCAAACGTGGGGAAATGTATGCATTATAAACAGAGAGTGGAAGAGGCGGGGTAACGTACGCTTCGCTCTCGGCTCCGTTGGCCTTGCTCTTGCGTTTGTTCTGCTCCAGGCTAAGGGGCGGGGTCTGGGCCATTGAGGGTGGTTTCCTCTTGGCCAGGGCCTTCCTCTGTCTCTCTATGTCCTCTCGCTGGGAGTTGATCCTCTCCTGTTGCCTAGAGACGAGACACAGACAGGAGATGGGGAGGGTCAGTGCTGATGTGAGAGAGAAAGAGATTAAAAACAACAGAGGAAGGTAGAGAGGAGGAGTATGAAGGAGGAGAKGATGARATGCAGAGTGAGAGAGGCTTTTGAGTGACCCTTACTTGATAAGGTTCTGAAAGGCATATCCGTCGGTCCACTGTTCTGTGAATGAGGCACCATGTCGGACGGTGGTGAAGTGACCCAGACGAAGACGGTCCTGCATGCTCTTGTCGCGACACGCCATCTTCTCCTGCTTTGACTGGGGGGAGGGAACACACACACACACACACAGTTATACTTGGGGAAAGCTAGTCCTTGGTCAAGAAAATAGACATGGGTAAGTTATTCTAGACCCCCAAGCCTGTTGTAGGGACAGAGGGAGAACTCACTTTCTCAATCAGCAGCTTCTTGCTCATGGTCACACATTTGTTCAAGCGTTCTTTGTACCGCTCAAGCATCCTCTGCTGCTCATCCAACTGCCTTCGAAGGTCACAGTTCGCCTGAAACAGAACGGGTCAAAATCCCATTAATTAATAGTCCTTTTAATGAAACAAAGCTGTTTTATAATGTCAGATGGTAGTTTTTGAGGAGATCTGTTCCCATGTCTGGAGCATAATGCTGTCTCATGACGAGGCCAACAACATGTTATTCCATTAGAAGGCAGAATGGGAAAACAAGGACACGTTGATGGCAGAGGTGTTCCCACCCGCAGTAAGTCATCGATCCTCCCYTCCTTCTTCTCCAGGTCAGAGTTCTTGTTGTTCTCCATAGCAGTTAGCTTCTCTACCGTCAGGTCAGACTGCAGGAGGAGAACCAGAGGACGAGAAAGAGCGATGAAGTCAAACATTCACCAGAGACGTGTCATATTATACAGGAAGTTATTACAGACATCACCAGTGCTCTGTGTGTGTGTGTGTGTGTGTGTGTGTGTGTGTGTACAGATGGTGTAAGGTAACAGCTACCTGTGTGGCTTTGTGGTTCATGTAGAGGGAGACAGGCTTTAGGGAACAGGATGAGTGCTCTGTGTTGGCTGAACCCATAGAGGACGGGCTGCCCTGCTGCATCTGGGATACAAAGACATCCACACATACCACTAACATCATGTCATGGACCACAGTAACATTCTGCTTTGCATTCAGGTCAGTTTGAAGGACACGATGGGTTCGTTAGGAATGGGGGGGGGGGAAAGGGCACGGTGAAAAGGGAGGCGGAAAAAGAAAGGAGAAGTGAGGGAGCACGCTCACTGTGCCTGGGGGGTTGGAGAGGGAGTGATGTTGTGGGGAGGAGCGGACAACTGGAGGGAGACTCCTGGCAGGACTGGTACCAGGACCGCTACCACCCACAAACTGACAGATTTAATGGAAAAGTCACAAGAAGGGCGAAGAAATTCAAAGCTATGGATGAGTCTTGCCAAAAAGTGCACCTTGCACACTCACCTCAAAATAATCACTAATTTTCTGTCCTCTTGCTCCTCCTTTCCCTGGAGAAGAGAAAAAAAGGCTGAAAATCTGTGGGCCGTTGATATATTCTGACAACAAAATGGCCGCCGGCAAGGCACGACTGAGGTGAAAGAGAGATCACGGAGGAAGGGAGACAGACATCTCACCTTGACTGCCGTCGTACGGCTCTGCTTTCCTCTTCCTCGTTCTCTGGTCGTTGGGCTTTTTCTCTGGGGTCTGGAAAACGAGTAGGAGAAACACATTGTACTTTAAGACAGTGGAAGATGTATAAAATATCATATAAGAGTGAAAAGATTAATGGCGCCACTGCTGTGGGACACTGACCTCCAGCTCTTTGTCACTGAGAGAGCCCACGCTGCACAGGCTCTGATTGGACGACTCATTGTGGCCTGAACCCTGTTCAAAACAAACAAACAAACCCACACAATTACACGTCAGACAAAGAGTGGAAGGATATGCCAAGGGCTAGGAGGGACTAAACTTAATTCACAGTTAAACCAGGGGTGTGGTAGGGAAGGATGGGGATTATGCTTTCTGCTTTCATTTGACTGACTGTTTCTCCCCATGGCTACTCTCTGGTGAACAGATAAGGTGAGGGATTGTTTGTGAGAGAAAGAGAGAGCAGAAGAGAGTCGGAGAGGAATAGGGTTGAGCTAATATCATCACCATTCGTCTCCACACTGTGTACCTACCCTATCAATTCTAAATGTCTGTTGCCTAGGTGATGCCTGTCACTCAAATGACTCACTTTTGAATTCACCAGACTCTGCCATATCAGAGAAATATACTTAGTCATTCTGGACACATAATGCTGCTCCCTCTAACTAAATTGAACCTGAAATTGCTGAACATCAGACATAACTAATGCAGGTGGGAGTAGGTCTCTCAATCTTTTTCTCCCTCACACTCTCGCCTTTCATTATTTCATCTTCATTCTCTCCAGCCTTGTTCAAATAATTATAAAATCCTACTACTCAGGGTATTGGAAGGCTTTCAGTGTTTCCCTTGTATTCACTTAGCAGTGGCGCTGCTAAATGAAATACATTTTAAGGATGGACAGAATGTAGAAAATATAAATTGACCTATATATTGTTATATAATCTTTGAGAACTAGAAATCCCCCAAATAAAAACTAGCTAGACAGTCAGGGAGAATCAAAAATTCCAAAAACGATTTATTTAATACTATTTTTGGAATGGCTGGATTACTGACGTGGCATGCAGGGTACATGCCAAGGGGCCTCGATTGGGGTCCCCATAGGTTATGTTCTAATGTTTAACCATAAGAACACAGAAATGCTTAGAATTGCAGGAAATTTGCTTTCACACTGCAAAATTCTCTCAGCTCCATGGAAAAATGTATAGAATTGCAGGAAATTAGCTGAAAAACAGCACATTTCTCTCTGCCGCCAATACTGGACCGATTTAAGCCGCGCCCACAACGCTTATAAGGCAGCTCAGGATGACTGATAGGGAGCAGAGCTACAGGGCTGTTCAAGGTCGAGAGACACAGGTTGAGCTGCCCCCACCACATCCTGGGGCTTTCAGACCTATAACACCAGGGCAGGCTAAACGTCTCATCTCTCTCTAGGCTAATACTTCCTTTCTCTCTATCCCAGTCTTTCCACACACTGCAACTCTATCAGACGGACCCTGGTCAGACGGGGTGGCCGTGGTGTGATGCTTTAGCGGGAGCCGCCATTTTCTCTGCGACAGCACCGTGCTCTGGGTTCAGTTCTGCCTATGGCTGGCATAGAGCCCAGTCCTGGCTCTGATTCACTCTCTGCGCTCCGGATCACTTTCCACAAAGGCAGCTCTCTAAGATGGAGTTTACCTCAGCACCACCAGGCAGGACCTCTAATCAAAAGCCAGAGCGCTACTGCCATAACATCTGGTCAGGGTTTCTACGCGTATGAGGGTGACCGGCATTCATGCCCTTCCCTGCCCCACTTCCCCCTCCTGCCTGCTCCCTTCTTGGCAGCCCTCTGCACATGCATATGCAGCCACCACATCATGAGCCAGTAGGCGAGGATACCATATCACACCAGCCAACAAACACAGACACACAGCTCTACATTCTCAAGAGAGAGAGAGAGAGAGAGAGAGGCGGAGGGGGCCAGCCGGTCCCTGGCCAAGCTCAACCAGAAATAGAGAATCAAACAAAGAAAGGGAGAAACAAAGAGAAGGGGTGAGAGAGACAAAGAAAGATAGATATGGTCCTAAAGTAGATGTGCAACACTGAGATCCCGCGGTCAGTCCTACATTAGTAGAAAAGGTGGAGTGGCAAAGGAGCAGGACCCTATATAGGCCTCTCTCATCTCCAATGATATAGTGTAGTAACACAGACCTTAGCCACGCCGACCCCAGTGAAGCGAGCCTCCAGCAGCTCCTGGCGTCGCGGGTCCAGGCTGTGCAGTTCTTCCATCATGGCTGCAGKGACAATGAGCAAGAAACACACAATTTGATATCAGATCTGTTTACTTTCCATAGCACAGACGAACATCACACAGAGTAAGAATACAAGAGGTTGGAAATCCTCTGACAACAGCTTGAGGATTTAGTGACACAACCAGTTCAGGGTTGCCTATAGATGAATGTGTTGACGCATGCAACTATAAATTCGCAGAAACTGACTCATGGATAACCTTAGACACACCTGTTTTTGTTAAAAAAAATCTAAAGTCACCACCACTGATTCCAACACAGAACTTGATCAACAACAACAAATCAAGCAAAGACTAAACAGGCAAGAGCTGTACATACTCTAGTGCTGACATGGGACATTTCAGCAAATATGGTTTGAAAACTGTGATTACAGTATTGTGATAAGATTAGTGAATCTGATTGAGTCATTTTGCCACATAGCTAACTAGCTAGGCGACGAAGCAGACCGTTTTGGCAAGAAGGGTCAGGCCAGCGACCAACCAACTTGTTAATAGTATATCAAATCAACTAGCTAGCTAACTAACTAGCTGATCAAAGAATACAGGCAGCTTGCCATCATCCACTTGCAGGGGACAAACTATTAACAATGAGAGTAACATGATAGACATTGTCATGACTCATGATCATGTGTTCATTACATTAGTTGACGTGTGTCAATATTTCAGCCCCCCCCAAGCTAAATGTTTGTTAACTAGCTAGTTAACTACAGTAGCTAGCTAATGTCCGACGTTAGCCACCTGGTGCAGCTAACTAGTAACTTGGTCACTTCGTTGGCAAATATTTTCTGATAGGTAACTAAAAAACAAAATGTTATGTTAACAAAATATACCTACTTGCAAAATGGTAAATTTAAGGAGGGGGATACATAACTAGTTAGCTAACTAACGTTACTAGGTTAAGGGTGATGGATAGCGACATGTCAAATGTCCGATTAACATGTAACGTTAACGTTAGCTAGTTAGCTACATGAAAACTGCTGTTTTTCAGGAATATTATGACCCAACCCTAAGTTTTATGTTAGAAATAAAACATTAATACAACTCGACCAAGGTTACCTGTTGTAATTATATTTTCCACGGGTCCAATCTTTTTATGTCCACRATTCTTGTCTCCCTACCTCGACACTGCCAAACGAGGCCTCATCCAAATCCTCGTTCTTCGGTGTTGATTTGTTACCCGTTAGGAGACGAGCGACTACTTGGCCCCCCAATAACGACGGATAGTTCCCTTCKMSGCCTAGAAGTCMTGGGGTATCCCGAACCCGCCTTTCCGCACTCCCTACACGGGTATCCCCAGGTTCACATTCCTTTCATCAAGGGCCGTACCATGCCTCTTTCGGGGTATTTTATCCCGAACAATGACCATCAGTTGCCCGTTTCATCGCGAATATGATCCAACAATGTGGCTATTTTGTGTTATAATTTTGTCCTCCGATCTGATATGTTCGGTCTAATTCTGTACTCAATCAGAACAAAGTTGGTGTTCGGCTTCACCTTCCTCGCCCTAGCAAACAATTTGTTACGGAAGTTGTGTTGTTCCGATCATTTCAGTTGAATCTGGATCGGTTCGGTTTCTCATTTTTGGGGGGAATGTAAACAATAATCGGTAAATCTCCCTTTATTCTCGTGAGATTGTTCAAATTTGTCTTTCCACCTTCACCACAACCACGCCTGCCCCCAAAACCGACTGTAGACCAATTGAAGTCGATTTACAAACTAGCTACATGCAATCTAAAACTGCCCATAAGGTTTCAGGGAGACAGAAATGCAATCATCTTTTTTTTTAATGTGAAGTGAAGGCAATTATCTGAAAGGAATCATGTCACAATGATGAGTTTACACACTGTTTTTTAATCATTTTGAAGTGGTGAATGTAAAAAATAAAAATAAAAAAGAAGTTTACTCATACAGCGCAATTTATCTAAAATAATGGATTATGGCAAACAGTCTGTTGAATGTAAACATTAGAATATTGCGTTTCCAGACCTTTGTTCAGGTTTCATTAGCTCATCAGCCTTCTCTATATTCCGTTTCTGAGTCATGTCCACCTCTCAGTCAGAGATTCATTATCAAATAGCACCTGGGGGAAACCAGAGCTGTGAAGACAAATGGCTGAGGGAACCCAATAGAAAAACATGTCTAATGCTTTGCACACACATCACCCCTCAAACCATCTCCATGGTGTCCATCATCACAATGGTCTCATGGAGGTATCCATCCCTCCCAGGGGTTGCAGTCCCACATCTACCTCAGACACTAGTTCAATGATAAGCCACAGTGTTCTCTCTGCTGTTCCTGGCTCACTCCTGTGTCTCTGGCGGTTGGGTATGAGGCTTGCGGTACTTGCATTGGATCCAGACACGGTACATGGTCAGCTGCTTGCCTCTGTTCACCTGCAGCCGCCGGTCCACCATGTTCTGGACCTTCTCCAGACCCGCTTCACTGAAGTAGTCATGTAGCTCATCTGGAGAGAGATGTCATAGAGATATTATACACAAAAAAACACGAAAGTGTCTAGTGTCTGAGGTAGATGTGGGACTGCAACCCCTGGGAGTGATGGATACCTCCATGAGACCATTGTGATGATGGACATCATGGAGATGGATTGCGGGGTGATGCGTGTGCAAAGAATTAGACATGTTTTGCTATTGGGTTCCCTCAGCCATTTGTCTACACAGCTCTGGGTTCCCCCAGGTGATTAGATAAATAAAGGTGAAATAAAAAATAAAAAAATAAACTGACTTGCAAATTACCACTGTTAAAAAGCAGTACATACTAGACTTTTGATTTGATTTATTACCTTGTGTGAAGAAATAGACTCGTGTTCCATCACCCCGGACATAAAAGTTATCTGACAAACACCTTCCTGAAAAAGGAACACATTCAATAATTAAATCGATTTTCCCCAAAACATGTACATATCGCTAATCACAATTTATAAGCATTTTGCTACACCTGCAATAACATCTGCTAAATATGTGTATGTGACCAATACAATTTGATTTGATCCCACACAGTCCCACGCCTGAGCGCCAATGGTAACTCACCTTTCTTGAAGCGTAGCTGTGCCATGTCATAGCGCCCATAGTCCCTGAGCAGCAGCACTCCTCCAGGCTTCAGCAGCCGAGCCAGTCTGCTGATGGAGGCCTGCATCCTGACAGAGAAAAAGAAAGACATGGGAATTTGATTGCACTTAAATTTTCCCCATCACACACACGCAGCCACACATACCACGCACCCACACTTGATTGTTGCCACACTCAAACGTCACACAGGGGCGGCTTACTTGTCAGGATGCAGGGCTGAGAGCACGAAGATGAGCACTATAACACCCATGCTGGCGTCTGGGACAGGGTAAATAGCTCCCTCATCACCCAGGTCATGAACAAAGGCATAGCAGCGCCCGGGGTCATACTCTGAATTAGCCTGGTAGTGAAAGGGACAAGATKAATAAATCTATTTATCAGCCAACTAATGACATCATCTATCAAGCATTTCTCCTTCTCACCTTGACCAGCTCTACAGCGGTGCTGGAGAAATCACAGCAGTAGACAAAGAGCCCAGGGTCACTGTCACACACAAAGAAGACAGGGTCACGCAACATGAAGGTGCGAACAGGGTTGCATCTAATACATATTGAGATCTGAATTGCAGATATACAGCATGTGCATACGAAGAGGGTAGTAGCTACCATACAAAGTCAAACTGATCAGGCTGCATACTGCATAATGGGACTGCTCAATACACGTGGTCCCAACCACCACTCACTTGTTGGTCTTCAGAATGGGAAAGACAGTGTTGCCAACACCACAGCCAACCTATTGAATCAAACAAGGGCATAGGTTAGCCTACTTTATGCCTGAGGGCCACATATACTTAGCTGGTCCCATATCTGTTTGTGCTCTTGCCAACTCTATTGCTCATTCTCACGGCAAACATGTTTGACATTACAATGAGTGACAATGAGTTGGCATAACACAAACAGACTGGCACTCAAGCTAACATATACTGCAGTCATACTATGATACAATATTCCTCACCTCCAGTATGCGATACATGGCACTGGATCCAGGGAAGTCACCATCTACAGGSGCCAGAGGGGTGACTTCACTGCTTTGGCCCTGACACTGTTCGACACCATGTGGTTCATTGTCCTCAGCTCTATGGTCCCCAATACAGGAGTCCCGGTTGAGGCGACACTGTGGGGCCAGCTCAGGGAACTCTGTGAAGAGCCAGTGGCGGTCTTTGAAGAAGCGATTCTCATGGATGGTGTAGAATTCATTCCAGTACTCGTTCGCCCTGCAGTCAAAGTCCTCTGTTCAAATGAGTGGAAGAGATGCAAATTGACTACTACATATTCTATATCTTGTTCTGGTACTTACACTACATGACCAAAAGTATGCGGACACCTGCTCGCCAAACATCTCATTCCAAATTCATGGGCATTAACATGGAGTTGGTCCCCCCTTTGCTGCTAAAACAGCCTCCACTCTTCTGGGAAGGCTTTCCACTAGATGTTAGAACATTGCTGCGGGGACTTGCTTTCATTCAGCCACAAGAGCATTAGTGAGGTCGGGCACTGATGTTGGGCGATTAGTCCTGGCTCGCAGTCAGCGTTCCAATTCATCCTACAGGTGTTCGATAGGGTTAAGGTCAGGGCCCTGTGCAGGTCAGTCAAGTTCTTCCACACCGATTCTGACAAACCATTTCTGTATGGACCTCACTTTGTGCACAGGGGCATTGTCATGCTGAAACAGGAAAGGTCCTTCCCCAAACTGTTGCCACAAAGTTGGAAGCACAGAATCGTTGAGAATGTAATTGTATGCTGTACCGTTAAGATTTCCCTTCAATAGATTTAAGGGGCCTAGCCTGAACCATGAGAAACAGCCCCAGACCAATATTCCTCCTCCACCAAACTTTACAGTTGACTATGCTTTCGGGCAGGTAGCATTCTCCTGGCATCCGCCAAACCCTGAGTAGTCCTTCGGACTGCCACAGCAACTTGCCCAAGCCTCCCCCATTTCTTCTTCACCCAAATCCAGATAGCTGATGTTCTGAAAGAGATGCAAAATCTGGACCCCTACAAATCAGCTGGGCTAGACAATCTGGACCTCTTTTTCTAAAATTATCCTCGCAATTGTTGCAACCCCTAACCCCTACCCCTGTTCAACCTCTCTTTCGTATTGTCTGAGATCCCCAAAGATTGGAAAGTTGCCGCGGTCATCCCCATCTTCAAAGGAGGAGACACTCTAGACCCAAACTGTGTCAGACCTATATCTATCCTACCCTTCCTTTCTAAGGTCTTTGAAAGCCAAGTTAACAAACAGATCCCCAACCATTTCGAATCCCACCCTACCTTCTTCGCTATGCAATCTGGTTTCCAAGCTGGTCATGGGTGCACCTCATGGGTGCATCTGAAGCCATTCTTGTGATTATTGTGACTTTGCCATTGTAATTGTTTGTACGCTTGTGTAGTCTAAAATGAATCTATGATCGTATGCTATCCATTTGTTTTTTTGTATGCTGTTCTTTGTATGCCATTTTAATATTTGATAATTAACCAATGATATTAGGCCACACTTGGCCATGATTACAGACACCTGTGTCTTTTGACACTATATAAACGAGTCATACCGCAGTGTTTGATCATACCCTGATGAAGACAGCTTGGCTGTCGAAACGTTGGACATTACATTTTTGCATCTGAGCTCCTAGAGTGTGCGGCTCTCCTTTATTTTCATGGGTGCACCTCYGCCACGCTCTAGGTCCTAAACGATATCATAACCGCCATCGATAAAAGACAATACTGTGAAGCCGTATTCATCGACCTGGCCAAGGCTTTCGACTCTGTCAATCACCATATTCTTACCGGCAGACTCAACAGCCTTGGTTACTCAAATGACTGCCTTGCCTGGTTCACTAACTACTTCTGAGACAGAGTTCAGTGTGTCAAATCGGAGGGCCTGTTGTCCGGACCTCTGGCAGTCTCTATGGGGGTGCCACAGGGTTAAATTCTCGGCCGACTCTTTTCTCTGTATACATCAATGATGTCGCTCTTGCTGCTGGGGATTCTCTGATCCACCTCTACGCAGACGACACCATTCTGTATACTTCTGGCCCTTCTTTGGGCACTGTGTTAACTAACCTCCAGACGAGCTTCAATGCCATACAACTCTCCTTCTGTGGCCTCCAACTGCTCTTAAATGCAAGTAAAACTAAATGGATGCGCTTCAACCAATTACTGCCCGCACCTGCCCGTCCGTCCAGCATCACTACTCTGGAGGGTTCAGACTTAGAATATGTGGACAACTACAAATACCTAGGTGTCTGGTTAGACTGTAAACTCTCCTTCCAGACTCACATTAAGCATCTCCTATCCAACATTAAATCTAGAATCAGCTTCCTATTTCGCAACAATGTATCCTTCACTCATCCTGCCAAACATACCCTTGTAAAACTGACTATCCTACCGATCCTTGACTTCGGCAATGTCATTTACAAAATAGCCTCCAACAATCTACTCAGCAAATTGAATGCAGTCTATCACAGTGCCATCCGTTTTGTCACCAAAGCCCCATATACTACCCACCACTGCGACCTGTATGCTCTCGTCGGCTGGCCCTCGCTTCATATTCGACGCCAAACCCACTGGCTCCAGGTCATCTATAAGTCTTTGCTAGGTAAAGCCCCGCCTTATCTCAGCTCACTGGTCACCATAGCAGCACCCACCCGTAGCACATGCTCCAGCAGGTATATTTCACTGGTCACCCCCAAAGCCAATTCCTACTTTGGCCACCTTTCCTTCCAGTTCTCTGCTGCCAATGACTGGAACGAAATTGGGGAGAACATTTTTTATAATCATAAGGGTACGTTTTTAGTGATTGCATATTTCAAGGCTTTCTTTGGTGTATTTTAATTATGTTACTAATATTGCAGGAGGTGCAGAAGAGGTGGATTTGGCGCATGCGCACTTGCTCGAAAACAATATTTAGATTCTTTCCAGAAAAGGCATTGSCCATGTTCAAGAGGATTAAAACTGCAATGTAGCATGGGTAAATTGTGACTGACTGACTGATCTTCAAATAATAATGAGTCGTTACTTATGATGCAAGGTGATTTGTGGATCAGTCAGTTGAGACATTATATACAGATCTCTGATGGCAGTAATGAGGTAGATTTTTTCGGTTGCATGTAACTTTTTATTTAGACCTTTTTTGGAAGTACATACTGTCCGGGACGGCAGCAATTATGATAGTTGCTCAGTGAAACTCCTTTCTTTGGTAAGTATCAAATGTATTTTGACATTATYAAGCTTGAAAAGCTGGTGAATGGCAAGTTGAATGGATGCTTCTGGGCTTAAAGGAGGGCGTCTCCTGTAAGCCCAGATTCTGGTTCAGAACCAACCTTGCTTCTCTTGAGGGAGGGGCTGACTGTTTTCTTGGACCTTCTTCTTGGCAGCTGCCTCTTGCTCCTCTGTCCACTCCACATTGTCCCTGAAAGTGAATGGGACACCAACACCACTAGAAACCAAGAGGAAGACATGCTACCCATGCCTAGTTCTGTTATGTTCTGTCCATATGTTAGCCCAATAATAGACTAATGGAGCCTAAAGTTAGTCCTTATAGTCCAAGGACCTTACATGTTCTGTTGAAAAGCAAATTTACACACAGGTGATCGAAGACGCAGATAGCTAATAATCAAGCGCTGTAACATGGAAATATGGCCGTGTGGGAACCATAACCCTATATACAAAGGTGTGTATCAATTTAACCTTTTTTTATGATTTCTCGCTAAGATTAAAGATAATGTTTTAAAAAGCCGTACCGCAAGCGATGCATGTTAATGTTCAGACCAAGCCTTGGGGCTCTTAACAAAACACCCATGTACAGAAGACATCTTCATCCAATGACTCTTGTGYAATGTAATGGAACTGAGAATCATGATCAAGGGCTATCCATGTGTGTGTACTACCACCAGTATGCATGCTAAAATACGAACCATGCGTTATGTTGAAAAACTTGACGTGGGTCTGTCAGGAAACGGGTTCCAAACGGAGGTCTTTTCAGTTCTCCAGATGTGGATTCTGGTAATATTTGTCCCGTTTCAGTGATGTTTTGCTCCACTATCCCTCCCAGAGTAACGGGCGCTGCCATGTTGAATTGACGCACCGGAAGGAATGTCCAGAGAAGTTGAAACAAAGACTACATTGTCAACGAGATATCCCACTACAGTCAGTAAATCAGCGTTGCCTGTGAGTACCCGTTTACACCAGTTGAGCGCGCCATAGCCCTACATTTGGCATTATGATCGAGAACGTGGCTGCTGATGAGATCCCCGCTTGGGGATGAATGGCGGTAGGATGAAAGAAGATGGCGGGCAAGGGGAAAAAAAGGGGATTTGGTTTTGAGGGAATATGGAATTGAGGATTGCACAGCACTTTTGGAAGAGCTAGAGAAGGAAAGTGAACGTGAAGATAGTGAGGGTGAATTCATTGTGGTGGCAAGTGCAGTGATAACCACTGAGAAGAAGCTGAGTGTAGAGGGCAGTGGTGTGGTGAGGGAGGTTGGCGCCAAGTGCGAAAAGAGGGATATGTCCCCTAGTAGCTCAGAGATGGAACCTGATGAGTTTATGGATGTAGTACCTGCGGTGAGGACCGCCTAGCGTCCCGAGGATGAAAAGGATGATTCTGGCCCAGTGGGACTGAGATTTTTGGAGGGAATGATCCTTGCATTTTGGCTAATCCATATGTGGTGTCAGGTTGGATGGAGAAGAGGTTGGGGTCTGTTGAAAGTAACTCTGAGTGGAATAGTGATGATTTATTGTGTTTCTTCAGTCCAGAAGGAGTTAGGGACAAGACATGTGACTTGCTTTGCTCTCTGGAGCAGGGTGGAGTTGAAAGGAGTGGTAACAGGGATAGCAGTGTGTTGAGGAGGATCAGTTGAAATGGAAGATTTGCGGTGTCTGTGACACCCGCCGTTTGGTGCGACGGAGACCCGGTGGAGAGCGTAGGGAAAATGGAGAAGACAATGTCTGTACTGCTGAGTTTTGATGTAGAGTCTTTGCCCGAACACGGTGAAGTTAGGAAGTGTAAAGTATCCCGTGAGAGATTTTGTTCCCAAAATACTACAGTGTTTTAGTTGTGAAGTTTATGGGGATGTTGCAGCAGTGTGTAGGAGGGGAGATTCCTAGAAGTGAGAAGTGTGCAGGGGGGCATGAGACGAAGGAATGTGGTGTTGCAGGGGGTGTTGAGTGGTAGTGTTCTGTTCTCTCAGACCGTTGGTCAATAGTAGGATTAGACATGGTTAAATAGTGGAATTGGTTGGTGTTTTTTTTAATAGAGGGCTAATAGTTGGCAGGGTAATTTTCCTGTTTCCCAATATTGTATTACTCTATCAAATTTATGTAGGCCGTGAATGGCCTCACACACCAGTACAGTAGGTGGTGGTGTATGCACCTAAAAGTTGGATGCGCTCCGCCAACCAAATCCTTTTTGAAGAAAAATAAGACTTTGCACCTGCACCTCTGGATATCCTTGGGATGCCACTCTACTAAGCTAACATATGGAATTGTTTTAAGATGGTCATACCAAGGATAATTTAGCTATTTGATTTAGAATTTTAGGACCCCTTTAGGTATGAAAGATAAATATAAAAAAACGATTTGATGAAACATTGAATTTGACCTGCTATTGCTATTGGCCCGTTGAAATGCATTGAATAACAGATTCATACATGGAAAAACAGATAGTGAAAAAAATCAAAACAAAATTTGTTTTAAAGTGTCTGGGCTACCTTCAGACAAGTATTGTGAGACTTGGGGGAATCCTAGAGCAAAACAACCCGAGATGTACAGTACCAGGAATGAATAATAGAAATGTATGTAACTAAATGATGGGGATTGCCTGTACATTTCCTAGGCCTGCTGGTTACATATGTAATGGGGAATTTGTCAAAATAAATAAAGGGCAAGCAATTCACACAATGAAACAATGAATGTGCAAGAATTGGTTTGAAACAATCCACAACTATTTAAAAAAAAAAAGATGCTAATGGTCCTCAATAGCTAAGTCAAGCTCTCTGGTAAAGTTTTTTGAATTATTTTATTTAGACAGTGGTAATTATATACTTTTGGCAAAACATCAATGTACTTTAGGGGTTAGCGAGCATTTTAGCAGTGCACTGTGCACCTGCCAAATTAACTTTTTAATTCGCAAGTGGCTGAAACTAGAGATCTGTATATAATGATGAGATGCTCATGTTACGGGTGGGTGAAGCGGCAACAGAGCACTGAGCAGCAGCGGAGTTGACAGCAGCTACGTTAAAAAAAAAAAATATCCTGCACATGCGCAGAAATCTCTGTATCTTTCACCATGGCAAATCGTGTTTGTACTGGTTGTGTCACACCCTGACCATAGAGAGCTGTTTATTCTCTATGTTGGTTAGGTCGGGGTGTGATTAAGGGTGGGTTATCTAGGGGAATTGTATGTCTATGTTGGCCTGGTATGGTTCCCAATCAGAGGCAGCTGTTTATCGTTGCCTCTGATTGGGGATCATATTTAGGTAGCCATTTCCCCATTGTGCTTTGTGGGATCTTGACTRTGTATAGTTGCCTATAGTTGCCTGTGTTCACTATTATTAGTGTCACGTTTCGTTTGTTTGCTTTATTGTTTTTGTTCTTTGAGTTTTTCTCTTCCTATTAAAAGAGATGGAAACATACCACGCTGCATCTTGGTCCACTCTTTTCGACGAGCGTGACAGGTTTGCACGATGTGTTATTGATACTCATTCAATTACAAACATAATGTTATATATATATAAAAGGAAAACACAAAAGCAGATCATCTTTTCTAAAATGTTTCTTAGCAGAGTGAAATTGCTAAAAAAAAGACCGAAAAATGGATGAGTGATTTCATTTTTTTTWATCAACATAGTAAAACCAATCAACTAACCAAAAGCCACTCATTCCCAAAACACATTAAATGTAACATTTACATATTTTATGCAATAAAGCAAATGACAGAACAACAAATGTCCCAGAAATGCTTTCTTTTGTAAAAAAWTTGATTTATAAAAGGGACCACAAACTTCTGTTTGTGTAGCCACATTCTAACAACTGGCAAACTTCGCTACAAACATGTAATTGATGTCCATCACTCCCAAGTTTGATACCAAAGCACAAATGCATACTGTACTGTACACATGCTAGAGCAGATTGCCATAGCTGTTCATTAGTGGCCATTAACATACAGCATACATTGGGCACCAGCACCATTAACTAAAACATAATTCACTCATGATATCCCATGTGGCTGTTTATTACAGGTATTGGACTTGACTTTTTTGTAATACAGTGTGAATACCTGAGTTCAGTGTCACAACACAAGTAAACCGTGGCAGTAGTAGCAAGCAGCTGGGATCCATAATAATATACTACAGCCAGGTTGTTTGTAAAAGAGGCCTGTGGGCAAGTGTGCTGTGGTGTGTGCAGTGCAATTTCATGCACCAAATTTGAAACAATAACAGAGCATAACAATCTTTCTCTCCAAAGGTAGGTTTGGGGTCTCTGAACTATACTAGGCCTTATTACAGGAATGACGTCACACTTCGTGGGTGAAATAGGGGTCCTGGAGGCCTTGCCATAATCTGGACTGACATTGAAATGTTGGATAAGGCAGTTTTAATGCTTTGGTTTTTACATATGTACAATACCATCACTACAATACAATGTCAACAAACATATTTCATTGACAGAGTCAGCACACTTTATCACATGACAGTGGAGAGGTTCCACCTCACCAACCCCCTCTGTGTCACTACATTGCATCTCTCATAGACCCCTGAGTTTTGCTGATTTGTGATTGGTCAAGAGTCCCTCAAGAGTTCCCACGGTAGGTCACATTGGTGAAAGTGGTGGTGGCTCCTTTGTACAAGGGGTTGTTAGCCTGAAAAATGGAAACAAATAGAGGACAAATATATCAAACATCCAATCAGACACATGTCATCTTGACATGGATAAATATTCATGCCATTCATATTTTCTCCATCAGATGGCAGCTTTGTCTTAAAAGCATAGTCGGACTCACCGTATCCCATTTGGCCTTAGCCCTCTCCTCCTCAAACTTGGCGAACTCTCGGCGGTCATGAACGGTGACCAGCAGCTTCCAGATGAGCAGGCCAGCCAGACCCAAAAACAAGATGGCCCCCGCCACCGCCATGAGAACCACCAGGATATCAGGCCCTTTAGGGCAGTCTGAAAGAGAGAGAAGAAAACAGGAGGAGAGAGAAGAGAGAGGATTGAGCAGGGAAAAGAGATGGAGAGAGACGAGGAGGAGGGGAGGGTTTGGGTGGATGACATTTGTGTCTGCAATAGGGGACTAGCGTTAATGCACCTCGCTCTGGCTTTGGAATTGTCTTTGTTCCTCTTGGGTGCGTGTCAGAGGGGAGAAGACTACCAGGGGTGGCAGAGCTGAGTGCTATTATGAGCTTTAGAGAACCAGGCTGCCTTCTTTGTACCTGCTCTACTCTAGTGGTGCATGCCAGCCACACAGATAAAGACTGACGTGGAACCCAGGAACACACTATTCATACTTAGGGAGAAAAATCGACTCCTCTTACAGCTCCCAGGCATCAGTAGTAATGCACATTATTTCTACACACATCATTATTCTCTAGAATACTAAAGGAATTCACTCTCATCCAGACCCTGTCAAACACATCATATGCTGTACATATGAGCACAGAACTCAGACCCATTCACACACGGATGGACACACTCACCAGGCTCCATGACATATAGGATGGACTTTCCACTGGCATCCTCGTAGTACTGGAAGTGCTCTACACAGTCATTCTCATCCTTGTAGGTGCAGTTCACCGCATTCTTCTCATAGAAGACTGGGATGAAAGAGAGGGTTATAGGGGGTTAGAACCAAGTGGAGGATAAGGAGCGAGAGAGAGACAAGATGAGGAGCTGGAGGTTAATAATATTTATTTTGCAGCACGTAGTAAAATCTATGGACACACAACATTAAATATATAGACGAACAAATACAATATAAACTGTAGTGTCCACAGGAATTAGTGGATAAGGAACCAGACATGAATAAACCAGTCCGTACCAAAACAGAACAGTCCTACCGCATATTGAGAAAGCTAATAGCAGCTTGGATGAAGGAGACTTTTGAGCAATTCATTTTTAACCTAGGAGGCCTGTATCTGCACTCTAAGGGAAGTATACAAAAATGCATCAAACGTGGGATGCCAGGAGTCTCTCAGAATGGATGGCTCATGGCGTATGATTCATGTCTGTTACTGGTGAGAAAGGTCAGATACTGTAAGTTCATACMAATGATCCTGCTACCTGGTTTCACAATGTTACCCAGCATGTTTTGACTCTTTAGGTTAAGATTACCAAACCAGCAGATCATATTGAATGTTAAAATGGATTCAATGAATGATCAYCAGCRTCATATCCACCCTGAAACTGCAGTTTCCTCAGGAAGAACAGGCTCTGATACTGTAGATAAATTGGGGCCTCAATGTGGGTTGTTAGCACACAGTTTTGACTTCATATCACAAACCTATAGTCTGGCTCTACAGTTGAAGTCGKAAGTTTACATACACCTTAGCCAAACACATTTAACCTCAGTTTTTCACAATTCCTGACATATAATCCTAGTAAACATTTCATGTCTTAGGTCAGTTAGGATCACCACTTTATTTTAAGAATGTGAAATGTCAGAATAATAGTAGAGAGAATGATTTATTTCAGCTTTAATTTCTTTCATCTCATTCCCAGTCGGTCAGAAGTTTTATTAGTATTTGGTAGCATTGCCTTTAAATTGTTTAAATCGGGTCAAATGTTTCGCATAGTCTTCCACAAGCTTCCCACAATAAGTTGGGTGAATTTTGGACCATTCCTCCTGACAGAGCTGGTGTAACTGAGTCAGGTTTGTAGGCCTCCGTGCTCGCAGACGCTTTTTCAGTTCTGCCCACAAATTTTCTATAGGATTGAGGTCAGGGCTTTGTGGCCACTCCAATACCTTGACATTGTTGTCCTGAAGCCATTTTTCCACAACTTTGGAAGTATGCTTGGGGTCATTGTCCATTTGGAAGACCCATTTGCGACCAAGCTTTTAACTTCCTGACTGATGTCTTGAGATGTTGCTTCAATATATCCACAAAATATCCTTCCTCATGTGGTGCCATCTATTTTGTGAAGTGCACCCAGCAAAGCACCCCCACAACATGATGCTGCCACCCCTGTGCTTCACGGTTGGGATGGTGTTCTTCGGCTTGCTAACCTCCCCCTTTTTCCTCCAAACATAACGATGGTCATTATGGCCAAACAGTTATATTTTTGTTTCATCAGACCAGAGGACATTTCTCCAAAAAGTACGATCTTTGTCCCCATGTGCAGTTGCAAACCGTAGTCTGGCTTTTTTATGGCGGTTTGGAGCAGTGGCTTCTTCCTTGCTGAGCGGCCTTTCAGGTTATGTTATGTGGATATAGATACTTTGTACCTGTTTCCTCCAGCATCTTCACAAGGTCCTTTGCTGTTGTTCTGGGATTGATTTGCACTTTTCACACCAAAGTACTTTCATCTCTAGGAGACAGAACGCGTCTCCTTCCTGAGCGGTATGACGGCTGCGTGGTCCCATGGTGTTTATACTTGTGTACTATTGTTTGTACAGATGAAAGTGGTACCTTAAGGCATTTGGAAATTGCTCCAAAGGATGAACCAGACTCGTGGAGATATACATTTTTTAACTGACTTTCCTAGTTAAATAAAAAAACATATATAACATGCTTTAAACTACTTAAAGGAGCAATTAGGGTTAAGTACCCTGCTCAAGGGGACATTGACAAATATTTCACATAGTCAGCTCAGTGATTCAAACCAGCAACATTTCAGGTACTGGCCCAGCGCTCTTACCCGGTAGGCTACCTGCCACTCWTATGATGGAATATGTGAGAACATCAAGCACTATAAATAATGCAATCTGTTGCRTGGAGAGCATGTTGAACACACAATAAGGGAGCATTGTGTAATAGTTCTTACCTAGTTCTTCCACCTTCTGAATTTCATCCCTGCAGATTCGGGCACAGCTTTTCTCCTCAAARAGACGGCCTCTCTTGAAGTGCTTACATTCAACACATTCCCTGCAGATGCAACACAATGTTAATACATCATCATCGTCACCACCACCAACTTCTTCATCATAATCATCCTCCTTTTCCTCCTCTTCCTTATTGCATCACCATTTCATCATCACCCCTATCACATGTACTCATACAGTATCTGTGTGTAGGCAGTTGTACTGCCCCCTGTACAGTATTTACTCACTTTTTGATGCTGCAGGCATCAGGGCAGGTCGGACACCTCTCACAAGTGGCCCCGTAGGCCCCTGGCTGCGTGCACTCGCAGGCCCCACACACACACTGGCCCCGGCCGCTGCACAGCAGACCCATACTGGACATGCAGGTGTCTGTCCGGGTGGAACAGTTACAGTTCTCCCCCATCCAGTCAGAGCCACACTTGCAGAAGCCACAGTCACATTTCCCATGGCCTGGCAGAGACACAGAGAGTGAGGATGAGCCATTTTTTATGGACATTTTATGTCTAACTTAGAGACACTAATAATGTATCTTTTGTACATTAGGTTTATATATCTCTTATCATCACGTTATCAGTATTGGACAAACCCATGAGTGCAATTACAACCCTGGCCTGGAATGTTTTGAATTTCAAAGCAATGTGTATGTGAGTGGTTTGTGCGTGTGTTTTTGCCAGATCATAACTATACTGAACAACAATATAAACGCAACATGTAATGTGTTGGTCTCATGTTTCATGAGCTGAAATAAAAGATCCCAGGAATGTTCCATACTTCCAAAGCTTATTTCTCTCAAATGTTGTGCACAAATGTGTTAACATCCCTGTAAGTGAGCATTTCTCCTTTTCCAAGATAATCAATCCACCTGACAGGTGTGGCATATCAAGAAGCTGATATAACAGCATGATGATTACACAGGTGCACCTTGTGCTCGGGACAATAAAAGGCCACTCTAAAATGTGCAGTTTTTCACACAGCACAATGCCACGGATATTTCAAGTTGAGGGAGCGTGCAATTGGAATGCTTATGACAGGAATGTCCACCAGAAGTGTTGCCAGATAATTTAACGTTCATTTCTCTACCATAAGCCGTCTCCAATGCCGTTTTAGAGAATTTGGCAGTACGTCCAGCCGCAGACTATGTGTATGACGTCGTGTGRGCGAGCGGTTTGCTGATGTCAACGTTGTGAACAGAGTGCCCCATGGTGGCGATGGGATTATGTTATGGGCAGGCATAAACTACTGACAACAAACACAATTGCATTTGATCAATGCCAATTTTAATGCACAGAAATAACGTGACGAGAACCTGAGGCCCATTTTTTTTTTTTAAGTTATCTGTGACCAACAGATGCATATATGTATTCCCAGTCATGTGAAATCCATAGATTAGKGCCTAATGAATTCATTTCAATTGACTGATTTCCTCATATGAACTGTAACTCAGTAAAATCTTTGGAATTGTTGCATGTTGTGTTTCTATTTTTGTTCAGTATAATTGTCAGCAAATGTGTTTGTCTCTGTATTAATGAGTGTATTGAGAGCATGGGCAGGCAGACACATATGTGATGAGTCCATATTAAGTAATCATTTCCAAAACATGAAGTCATCAATTCATGACTAGACAGTGCAGACAATGGCAGGAAGCTAACTGGTAATCCATCCCACTCTTCCCCTCCCAACACTGGGACAATCCCTGGCTGTGATGACCACTCCCTGAAGCCTCCACAATATTTCTCAGCCCAGCCAGCAAAGTTGAGAAATTATTGTTTGATTGCCTTCAGACAGACATGCTAGAGCAACTGGCTGTTTCTCACAGGATGAAGGTTAATGCAACAGGGCTGGGCAATGAATGACGAAGAGCAGAGACACACTGAGTCACTGTCTCAGAGCGCAACTGGGTTAGAGTGACCGATGGAAACTAAACAGAGGTCTGTAAACTGTATAAACAGGCCCTCAGAGACATGGGGAATTGTTGTTTTCAGGTGAAACCACCTCCTTCAACTGAATTCCCCAGTTCCCACGCCCTATCTGACTCTGTCATCACTATGAGATAAGTGTGTGTGTGTGTGTGTGTCTGTGTGTGTGTCTGTGTGTGTGTGTGTGTGTGTGTGTGTGTGTGTGTGTGTTTGTAATGAAAGAGGCAGCTATAGTTATAAAAGGTCGCTTTACTGTCTTGCAGGCACATAAGCTGTCTGAGTTGAGCTGGTTAATGTTTTACAGTATGTATCCCACAAACAGAGCACAAACTCAACTGAATGCTGTTGACACAATCAGTACATAGTAAAGAAAGTCCTGGTTTTCCTCTCATAATAACGTTCTTGTGTTTGGCAAATGCTCCTTATACTTTACCTCATCTGTACAGTGAGTTCATGCTTGTGCCTTGTTCTCTCTACTGTACTTGTTGTAGGGTCGAGTCAGAGAAATGAGAAGGCGTTTCTAGGTATACTTCCCAAATGGCACCCTATTCCCTACATAGTGCATTACTTTTGACGTGAGCCCTATGGGCCCTGGTCAAAAGTAGTGCACTATATAGGGAACAGGGTGCCATTTGGCATGCATATCTAAATAATCTGCCTCGGTCTGAGACGGCACTCTAATCCTCCAATTTATCAAGTCGTAAACATGAACTACAGAGACACATAAACATGGAGTCCAGGAGGGAGGACAGAGAGAATGAGAGCGAAGAGGTGGAGGGAGTCATAGACATAGAGAGAGAGAGAGAGAGAGAGAACTACAAGAATAATAAAAAAAAGAGAGAGGAGATGAGTGGGAGTTTTGGTGATGGATATGAACTTTTTAAAAGAGGGAGATGGAGAGAGAAGGATAGAAAGAGAGAGGGTAGCGGGCCAGAGGAATGCTAACTTTCATGTTCTCTCTTGCATGTTTGTGTGCCCTGTGGATGTGCTTGCTGACTCCTGCTCCACTGCCCTAGCTCCAGAGCAGAGGGAGAAATACACACCATCAGGGGGATGTGGGAGGGCCTGGGGTTAGGAGGACGGGATGGGCCTTGGGGGAGACCCAGATTGAGCTGGAGCCCAGGGACTCTGATACTTTACTGTTCTTCACACAGTAATGACATCATGACAACAAGACTCCAGAGACACAGGCTGACAAAGTTGAGTCTCCTTCAGCGTGCTCCACTGGCTCTACTCACTAAATATGGAGTTCTGGACTGTTGCATTTCTGTGTCATTCATTCCAACCCTAGACGCTTCATACAAGAGTAGATCTCAATGACTAAGACCACAATCCCACAAACAACATCTTTTCCACTGACAAAACCATAGCTAATGCTGAGTTAAGACATAAATGACTCTTTTAACCAAATATGTCCCATTCCCAAGTCCTGACTTCACCCTAACCACCATACATAGCATTTCACACATAGCACACACTGTAAAAAAGCCAATTTAACCAATTGCTTAATCAGCGTTATTCTGTGAATTGAAGGAAAATAAATTTAGCTAATGTGTGACGGTTTGTTCATTCAACAGACTTTTCTCACATTGAGCTGAATGTACTGTATATTAACTTGTTGAGACAAATTACAAATTCATGTTGGCCTTTGGAGTAAAATTACAAATATGTTTGCTCAAAACTACACCCATCATTATAAGATTTTCCAGCATGCTCTATTGCAGGTTGATTTTCAGAATTGTTTGTTTCAATACCTGTGTTTTGGTTGATTGGTTGATTAATCTTAAGCTACACAAACATAAAAAATAAACATTTTTCAAAACTAATCCAATCTGTTACTAGTTGGACTTTTTTCACCCGTTACTGTGATGGCTGTTGCAGTTTATGATTTAGGTAGTCTCAATAACTCATTTTACCTACCCTGTCAGTCATTCTCAATGCAGGTTGCGGGTGATTAAAGGTTCTAATTGTTGGATATCCTCACTCTCAGTGGATTCCAATAGGAATTACACATCATAATGTGACTTGCAGGCTTGACGTGGCCTGTAAACCAGCAGTTTCAGACCACTGCCCCCAAAAGAAAGGCCTGATGATATACAATACCACTCAAAAGCTTGGACACACCTACTCATTCAAGGGTTTTTCTTTATTTTACTATTTTCTACGTTGTAGAATAATAGTGAAGACATCAAAACTATGAAATAACACATATGGAATCATTTAGTAACCAAAGAAGTGTTAAACAAATCTAAATATATTTTATATTTGAGATTCTTCAAAGTAGAATATTTGACTTGATGACAGCTTTGCACACACTTGGCATTCTCTCAACCATGAGTTTGAGCCAATCAGTTGTGTTGTGACACGGTAGGGGTGGTATACAGAAGATAGCCTTATTTGGTAAAAGACCAAGTCCATATTATGGCAAGAACAGCTCAAATAAGCAAAGAGAAATGACAGTCCATCATTACTTTAGGACATGAAGGTCAGTCAATACGGAACATTTCAAGAACTTTGAAAGTTTCTTCAAGTGCAGTCGCAAAACCCATCAAGCGCTATGATGAAACTGGCTCGCGTGAGGACATCCACAGGAAAGGAAGACCCAGAATTACCTCTGCTGCAGAGGATAAGTTCATTAGTGTTACCAGCCTCAGAAATTGCAGTCCAAATAAATGCTTCACAGAGCTCAAGTAACAGATACATCTCAACATCAACTGTTCAGAAGAGACTGTGTGAATCAGGCCTTCGTGGTCAAATTGCTGCAAAGAAACCACTACTAAAGGACATCAATAATAAGAAGAGAATTGCTTGGGTCAATAAACATGAGCAATGGACATTAGACCGGTGGAAATCTGGCCTTTGGTCTGATGAGTCAAAATGTGATATTTTTTATTCCAACCGCCTTGTCTTTGTGAGACGCAGAGTAGGTGAACGGATTATCTCCACATATGTGGTTCCCACCGTGAAGCATGGAGGAGGATGTGATAGTGTGGGGGGTGCTTTGCTGGTGACTGCCAGTGATTTATTTAGAATTCAAAGCACACTTAACCAGCCTGGCCACCACAGTATTCTGCAGTGATACCTCATCCCATCTGGTTTGCGCTTAGTGGAACTACCATTTGTTTTTCAACAGGATAATGACCCAACACACCCCCACGAACTGTAAGGTCTATTTGACCAAGAAGGAGCGTGATGTAGTGCTGCATCAGATGACCTGGCCTCCACAATCACCCGACCTCAACCCAATTGAGATGGTTTGGGATGATTTGGATYGCAGAGTGAAGGAAAAGCAGCCAACAAGTGCTCAGCATATGTGGGAACTCCTTCAAGAATGTTGGAAAAGCATTCCAGGTGAAGCTGGTTGAGAGAATGCCAAGATTGTGCAAAGCTGTCATCAAGGAAAAGGGTGGCTTCTTTGAAGAATCTCAAATAATAATTATATTTTGATTTGTTTTACACTTTTTTGGTTACTATATAATTCCATATGTGTTATTTCATAGTTTTGATGTCTTCACTATTATTCTACAATGTAGAAAATTAGTAAAAATAAAGAAAAACCCTTGAATGAGTAGGTGTGTCCAAACTTGTGACTGGCACTGTATGTAATATACTGTCATGAAGTTTCATTTTACACTGGGAAATATGCAAATAAGGTAGAACAGAATGTATGTTGGTTCAGCAATATGCCCAAATATTGAGCAAACACACAATCCTATTGCAGTTGGTTGCCTTACAATTGTACATTGAATCAACTTTAATCCCATTTTGTTGAGCAAACTCACAATCCTATTGCAGCTGGTTACCTTACGTACGTTGAATAAATAAATACAATTCCGGTGCACATGATACCACTCTTGTTCAGCCCAGGGGCCCTTTCTATGATGCCTTCCCAAAGGCCCAGACTGTTTGGGTTAAGAGATGCTGTCTCACGCGACTCAGGCCCCACCCCCCTGCCTTCCCGTCTAAATCCATGTGGAGGCATGCTATGGCTGAGTGAGGGGAGAGAGGAACGAGGAAAAGTCTGGACAACGTGAAAACAAACAAAACAATTGAAGCGGTTGACCATGGGAACATCCTCATTCCTAGGATGACAGACTCAGGGCTACGCTGGGAACTAATGGGAACCATCTATTTGACAACAAAGGATGTCTTATGGAGGGAATTCAAACATTGTATTTTCAGTAAAAAGACTATAATAGACTACGTAGCTCTTTCCCCGGAAACATCAAGAAGATACAGATATAACTTCTCTACAGGTATCCAGTGCCTCTCATTCTTTCAGTGAGTACAACAGCGACTGGCCAATCGGACTTTAACCTCTGTTACCATAAGCAAAGTCCTGGTGGTCTAATAAAGCTCAGTCCATCCCTAAGGGAACGGTTGTGGTTAAAGCACAGAGTTATAGCCAACACATATATAAATGTAGCAACAGCACCATGACTCATCTGCTATGCAGCAACATTGAATTATCCAATGACAGGACCTATTAAAATGTTGTTACTTTGATTGAGCAACGTGTGTGCTGTGCAGGCATGCAGTAGGGGGAGAGATGATCAGCGATGACATCTCATACTTCATTTCCAAGAGTGGTTAGAAGGTTGATGGAATCAGTGAGCTCTGTGAGCTTGTTTACTCCGCTAAAATGAGCATGGAAGAAGACGTGGTTTTGATTTTAATAATCGGAATAACTTCTTATGAAGTTGATGGAACAACAGAAAAAAATTGAAAACGCATGTTTTTTTGTTTGTATTATCCTTTACCAGATCTAATGTTTATATTCTCGGACATGAATTTCACATTTCCACAAACTTCAAAGTGTTTCCTTTCAAATGGTATCAAGAATATGCATATCCTTGCTTCAGGTCCTGAGCTACAGGCAGTTAGATTTGTGTATGTCATTTTAGGCTAAAATTGAAAAAAGGGTCCCACCCTTAACAGTAAAGAGAGAGAGAGAGGTCTGGATAATGGTCAACTGAGGCGTTGTGGACATGTTCTAAGGAAATGGAAATCTCCTTTTTCCTGCTAAAACCATAAGCCTGCCAAAACCCATAACCCTAAAGCAAACAGAGAGAAGAAATGTTACAAAAAACTTTTCGACTTGTGTTGATGAGTAAAGCTTCGAAACTCAGCAGAAAAGAACATGTAGTAAAAGAAACCAACATGGCTGTCTCCTTGACAGACACAACAGTGTATCTATCCACTCACCTGAGCAGATCTCTCCTTTGAAGCGAAGGCAGTTGAAGTCGTCACACTCGCAGTATTTGCCCCACACCTTTCCAAAGCCACTAGTGTGGCAGGAGCACTGGCCACACACACAGTTGCCCCTCCCACTGCAGATGGGGTCCTCAGGTTTGGGGCTGCAGTTGCCTTGGTCTGAGGGCCTGTAGTCCCCGTCGGCACACTCACAGCGGTCTCCCAGGCGCCCCGGGTGACACTGGCACACACCACACTCGTAGGTCCCATTTCCCTGGTTACAGAGAGGACTCTCGGGCTGGGCTGTGGCCTCACAGTCACACCCGCAGGCGAAGTGGACCGTAACCTCCAGGGCGTCCTTGAAGCCCACGGGTTTAATGGTGAAGGTACGGTTCTTCTCCTTAGGGCAGCCGCGTAACCTGGCCTCCACACTGAACGACACCTGGGGGAAAGGTGTGTGTGATACAGCAGGTTACATTTGAACTGTGCAGTAAGAACAGAGCATTATTTATATACCTAAGATCTGACACTAGGCCAGCATTTATCATCCAGATGGTGAGTGGTACAGGTACTGACTGTGTCTCCGATCTTAAGTCCGGAGCAGGACTTGAGTCCCTGGATGAGCTCTCCGTTGAGGCAGGTGGCGTTGAAGGACAGAGCCAGGTCCTCTGGAACACCCAGCAACTCCAGCTCCACCTTGGAACGGATCCTCTACTCCACAGGTCAAGGGTCAATGTGCAGAGGTCAGAGGACAGAATGAACTCAATCAGAAACATAAACGGTTCAGAAAACCTCTACTCTTAGTCTCTGTGGAAATGGATACAGTGTGTATATACAGTGTTCTATCTGTGACACATTGGCTCGTGGGAAGTCAAATAGACTGTTTGAGAATTAAAGGGGAGCTGAACTCAGTCCTTTAGCCGCGCTTTTCCACGTCCTCATTAAGAAACGCTAGAAGCAATGAGAGTTTGAAGTGGGAGCTGTATGTTTGCTAATGTTGTGTGTTCTTCTTGAAATATCTCAAACAGCCAATGTACGAGACGAATGACTTAGCAACCGCATGACGCAGCATGACAAGCTCAAAGCATTTCCTACTTTCTAGAGTATCAGTATTTTTTATGACARTTGTGTTCATGATGTTAACGTTAGCTCCTGTTCTTTCAACATAAGTGTCATTCTTTCAACATAACATTGGCTACGATGTCTATGTTTTGTTGTCTCGTGTGTAAACATGTCCGAGGCGCTGCATGTTAATGGGTAGTTCTGTTGTCTGTAAATGGCCGGGCTGTATGKTGATTCTGCTGCTATGATTGGATAGAGTGCACTCAGCGCAGCTGTTTCTCAGTGCAAGACAATTCTCCCTAGGTGTTACCAACTCATGTTAATGGTAAAGTAGGCATGACTGGGCATGATAGAAATCAAAACCCAACTCTCATATATACGGCTGTCTCTTACCTCGTAAGCATCCAGGATGAGTTGGATCACATTCCCAGAGTCATCCGACAGTGTTCCAACTGTGGTGCCAGGAATGAGCTGGCTGTAGTTCTGAGGAAAGAGGGTCCAAGGGGACATAAGAGGTAATGTACCATATCCCTACACCTAGTAACCACGGTGACCCTGCATATGTACTCACCTGGTAGAGGGGCACCACATTGTTGGTCACAGCAAAAATGAGGTTGATGTTGTTCTCAGACATCTTCTCTGTGATCAGAGCCAGAGAGGGGTAGTCCTGAAGGAGGAGACCAGCATTATCATTACGTTTCTCTTGTGATAACAGAAGAATAGAACTCCAACACAAACTCCCTGACACACACCACTCACCAGGGTTGACGACTTGTCATAGTTGTTGTCTCTGTCGATGTGACACTGTCCGTCATTGGGCTGCACTAGACCAGCCAGCCGGCCGTCCAAGGCTATGTGTGTCGTAGCGTCGGTAGTGAACACCAACAGGTGGGAGGCATCCCCACGCCAGCCTATCTTGTCCTAGTGACAGACGGAGGGAGAGAGAGGGAAAGAAGAGGAGAGGAGAGAAACGGTATGTATTCAAGTTTGTGTGCTGTTTTCTAAACCACTGTGTGTGTGTGTGTGTGTGTGTGCCTGTATGTCTCTAGGTGTGTGTGTGTATTTATCACCTTGCACACCACTGCCTGTATGACCGCGTCGAAGCCTCCCTCTGGAGAGTCTCTGTTACGAGACACCTGCTGCTTCGCCACCTCCTCGGTGAAGCGCTCCACCTGCTTGGTCAGAGACAGCACGTGCTTGTAGCCAAACTGAGGCAGGCACCGCGTCTGGATCCTACACATCACACCCCATGCCATGCCGAAAACAGGAAATTGACAAAAAAAAGGTGGCGAGAGATGGAGAAAGAAAGATAAATACATTGCTGTTAGACACAATTTGACAGCTATTAACAAAGACACATCCTGAGGAAGTTTGAGCTTCAACACAGAATATCAACCCTTTTCAGAATCAAAATCCACTCTGAACAATCTCCTCCTCCTCTCCCTCCTCCTCCACCTCTCTGTCCCCTCCACCCCCCACTCACCCAAGGCAAGGGTTACTGATTGCTTCCTCAGGGTAGGTGTACATATATGGGGACAGGGGCTTGTCCACAAAGGCCCCAAAGCCCATACGCAGGTTGCTGGTGGTGCGGCCCATGGCTGCAGCCAGCTGGTTGCCCAGGGAGCGCAGGCGGGCCAAGTCGTCCTTCATGGAGTAGGAGAGGTCCATCAGATAGTACAGGTCAACCGGGTAGTCCTCCACCTGCTTCACTGTCACTGTGAAACGCCTGGCATCATCTGAGGAGAGAGAGAGAGCGAGAGTATGTAACAATTCCTCTGTTCAATGTACTTTAGATGAGTTGTGAAGCAGGTGTATATGGGTGTTCGCATGTGAGCCTATGCTGTGTTAGTGTACCTGGTCTCAGAGTGAGGCTGAGTTTCTGGGGTCTGATCTGGGTGACGTCGTCAGCAGCCCCCGATGCCTTGTCACTGAGGGGCGTGTTTTCTAGCACACTGAGGCTACTGACGGGGAACTCTAGCCCCCCCTTCGTACACCCCCCATCCAACAGGTTCTGCTTCAGATCACAACGGGACACACTGGAGCCCCCTTGGCCAAACTCCTGAAACCAGGAGAACAACGACACACAGTGGTAAGAGTAACACTTCCCAATGAGACAACCAGTAAAGGGACAGTGATCAATTAAAAAAGTGCATCTAAATGCAATACAATGGAAGGGGGGTTCAGTAGATGAATACAGTATTGGGACAGTGACACATTTTTTGTTGTTTTTGACTCTGTACTCCGGAACTTTGGATTTGAAATGATGCAACGACTATGGTGTTAAAGTGCAGCATGTCATCTTTAAGTTGAGGGTATTTTCATCCATATAGGGTGAACCATTAGGAAATGACAGCACTTTGTGTACATAGTCTCCCAGGGGTATACTTACTTCCTTAAAGCACCAAGCACAGCTAGGGTGGATAGCCAAACACTGTCTGCAGGTGCTCACCCCTCGAGATGTGCAGATGTTTGAGCCTGAAGTACACACCAACATACACATGAGTGAATAGGTAGGAGGTCCAGTAGTGGGAATCAAATAAGCCATATATGGACACTTGAAAGGAATCATATAGGCTATTTGCTGTATGGACACTTTTAGATTGATTCTTTATTAGCTTTGAGTGTTTCTGACAATGTTATTCCACTTGCAGTCTTGCCAAGTARTTGTGTCTCGTGACCGTTTCTCCACACTGACTCAGCATTTAAACTACACTTCTTCTTCTTTTCTCACGACTTTAGTAGTTAGTTGGGCCACAGACGGTTCCGTTTCTCTACCACACGCTCTCTTTTCTCTCTCGGCTGGTCCCTCCTCCTCTGCTTCCTCTCTGCCCCAGGCTCTACTTCTCTCCTCCTCTGTTGCGCCATACTGCTTGCTACCCAAGCCTGTCCTGTCACGCACATTGTTCTGTAAAACAGCTGTTAACAGGCAATTCGATGCTAGAGGAAGACGCACACACTGCCGGAATTTCCATCACTGTATGACGCTGAAACGTGTCATGTTGACGCTGCTCAATAAGYCGCGGATGTTACACATTATGTCTTGCAACAGTTGGTTTAAAACCTGATTGCAGTCATATCAATTGAAAACGCTGTTTCATATCATTTCTTTCAATGAGATGTATACGCTTTGTCTATTAGACGTATTGAAGTTTAATTATGTGTTAGATATYMTTTTATTATTATTAGGCTATTATTATTAGGCTATTCGCTATTGTGCATGTTGAAGTGATCGCTTGTCTATATAGCACTTGTTTCTATAAAAACAGGAGGCCAAAACAAATACTATGTGAAATGCAAAGGTGTGGCCTGTACAAATATGAGCGCACTCTGGCACAACGTTTCGCGAATTAGCGCTCCCTTTTAAGGACTCAACATGCCCAAAGTTCCATTCCAGTAGCGCAATGCAGTGCCATACAGTTTATTGTTTTAACAAATAAAATCTTAAAAAACTATAGTTTTGTGAGTTTTCCTGGTTCTTAAGACGTATTACTTATTAAAAACATACGATATAACAAAATATAATATTCCGTCGGCTAGAATAGAAAATGTCTTATATAATGGCAGAGGAAAAGTTTTTACATAAAAAYTATAGAATGAAAAAGAAAATACTTACCAAGAACTTCAGAAGAAGCTAATAATAAAGCAGAAAATATCCATAGTCGGTCAAAAAAAGTTCCCATGTTGGAGATACGGGTTAGGACTGACTGCTTGACTTTCTCTGCCTGCTCCACCTCTGTAGTAGTATTCGTAGCCTGCTCTCAAACCAGTGGACCACCAATTAGAATGCTTTTCCTCATTCTTGCAAAATGCAATCCTGATTATGATTCAGAGAGGCTCTTGACATACACGGTTAGGCTACTTTATAGAAACGTAACTGTACGACATAATATATAGACTAGAGTGTGGATGTGCATTATATTTAAGAATACGCCGTTGGCCTATACTCCACATGTCAATGGCACAGATGTGTCAGTCGCTATAATGGTAGCACGCGTCTGTGATTTAAGACATTCAAATTGCCTGCTAATCTTTTGAAGTCTATTCGACAATATCCCCGCCCCCCCCAAAAAAAACATAAATAAATAAATGAATACAAACTAAACTAAAATAAACAAATGTATGAATAAAAATAAAAGACAAAGAAATAAAAAATGTATAGAAATAAAAACATATCGACAAAAACAATACATTGTCATAACAATGCAGAGAAAAGTGTTTGTAAACATTGTTGTTTACATCTTTGTTTGGTTTTCAGCTAACGGCATGTCTGTTCATTGATAGTTACAAGCAAACCCACGTAACAAAGGTCAGAAAAGTTTCAAAATCAGTGACCTGTGCTTGAAAGCCCCCTAGCGGTTGAAACTCATATTCATTTTCAACCAGATGACTGTAGTATGAGTTTATAATTATTTGATTATAATCCCAATTAAACGGATGTATTCATACTTGATCTGTTATATCTTATTATCTGAGGAGATATGAGGAGGTTTGTGCTGTTCTTCACAGGGTTTTGAGCATAGTTTGCTTGTTGTGTATGTGGGCATGTAGGCTGGACAATTTACATCCATTCTCTCCCATCTCTTCTTTAGAGAAGGATGCAGTAGTCCTGTTTGATCCATTCTTCCTTTATCTGAATCTGACCTGCCTAGTGGCCCTCCCAGGCCTGTCCATTRTGGAGTGATGGAGCAGGAGAGAAATTGTGTACCTCTAAAATTGCAGGAGGGGGATAAAAACAAGATTAGATCAATGCCCTGGCCGTCTCCAGCCCCGCCGCCACTGCTGCCTACCTGTCACCGTCACCGCCACCCCTGTAGAAATTGACTTGGGGGGGGGGCGGAAGTGGGAGCCGGACAATGCCTCTGTCTCTCTCTCTCTCTCTCTCTGCCTCTAAGCTTGTCCATTTATTGAATCACTGTCCGTCTCCCTCTATACCCGTTATTCTCTCTGTCTCGCTGGTTGCTAAGCTACTGCCACCAGCCAGTGTTCTGGAATTGCGGCGAGGTGGGGTGATAGAAAAAGAGAAATAGATAAGCTGTAATACCCAGGAAGGCAGGCAGTGTGCATGCATTGGGCTCTGATTGCTCCTGGCTGTGGGTGGGGGATAATGCTCCATGGCTCACATTGTGCTGGGTAAAGAGCTAAAGAGGGGGTCAGATGGCACCCAATTAAAACAGTGAGCCGGACCATCGGGAGGAGAGGGGGGGTTTGGGGCCGGTGACAGGAGATTGGTCTCGACCTCTGTCTCCGCTCCATAGAACACTGGTCAAGCTTTTCACTGAGTCTGAGAATGCAATCACTCTGCCAATATCAGTGTTTGGATAACCAACCGCCACCATGTCACCCCTTTCCTTTTCACTGGGTCTGGGTATAATGAAGACCACCTCGTCGTGTAAGAGAGGGTCCACCTGGGATTTGTTTGAACTCAGGTAGTCTATATATCAGTGGGGTTTACCTTCTGAGATGTGCCCTAGCTCTTCTCATGGCGGACATGTTGTTTGTGTTGTGACGCTGTGCCTCCTGACCCGCTGGCCCCCTGCCTGTCTGGCTCGGAGAGCACTGCTCCTCTCCTCAACAGGTGTCCCAAGGTAAAAGAGCAACTGAAATGAGAACGTATAAAGAAAGAAAGACCCTGAACTGGCATTTAACGGAGGGGAGAAAGGGATATAGGGATAAAGAGAGGGTGAGCATTTTTCTTCCACAGGCTCTTTTTAAAAGCACATCCACTCTCTGGCTCAATGGGGTTGTTTCATAGCCTGCTGTGTGACACAGAAAGACGGAGACAAAGAGAGAGAGGGGGAGGGAGAGAGAGAGGTGGCGAGAGAAAGAGGGGGCGAAAGAAGGAGAGGAATCAAGTTAGAAAGTTTAATGAGAGATGTGTAGATCTGCCAAAATGTTTAGGCCAGGAGATTCTTCAATGAGGGAAGTGGGAGAGACATTGTCCCTGGAGATAGGAGGCAGAAAAAGCAAGTTAATTCAATTAAGGCCATGCAATTCAAATTCACTGCCCTCAAACACACAAACAGATACACTCATTCAAACAATGGATGCGCACGCACACACACACACACACACACACACACACACACACACACACACACACCACACAAACACATATAACACACACAAACCAAACACACACATACACACACACACACACACCACAACACACAGGACAACGCTACAACAAATGAAGGCAATGAAGCCATTATCTCCCTGAACAACTTGAATGACTAATGGATGTAGCCTGTTAAGGGGTTGTTGAGAGGAGCAGTCAGAAACACTCTGCTGCTGTGTACCTGGAGTCTCTGTCAGGGGGAACTAATGACTACATTTAGCTCTATGTGATCAACTGTCCCACGGGTCACAGTGCCCACAACCCAGACATGGCCCCCCCCTCCTCTCTCTCTCTCGCTCTCTCTCTCTCTCTCTCTCTCTCTCTCTCTCTCTCTCTCTCTCTCTCTCTCTTCTCTCTCTCTCTCTCTCTCTGTTCTCTCTCGGTCTATTTTTCTGTTTCTCTCTTCTATACTCCCTAACCTTCTCTCTGATTATCGGTGTTTCCTGTTGCTTAATCCCCTCTCTCTCTCTCTCTCACTTAATCTAGACCCCCCACTCACACTCACTCACACACAAGCCAGTCGCACACACACTTAGTTCATCTAATGAAAACTTGGCTGCAGGTAATCTATTAGACTAATTGAACTGGATCAGCATCCTAAGAAGTCTGCCCCCAGCTGCACCTCTGGAGAAGGGACGTGGAGATGAAGGGGTTGGGGGATGGAGAAGTGTATGGAGGGTGGGGACTTCTACTCTGCTGTGTTCAGGTGCTGCCATGCCCTGTGTGAAGGCCTCTAAAGACATGGGTGGAGGTGGAGTGGGGAGGTGGAAGGGGGAGGTGGAGGTATGGGCTAAACCCCTCCCTGTTGCTAAGGGATGTCTTCACTTAGTTTGTGTTGCTAGGCTGCCAATTCCCCCGTGCTAAGTGGAAACGTTTTCCCTTCTCCTTCGTCCAGGCACCCCATCTCTCTCTCCCTCTCTTCTTCCCTCCCTCCTTTTCTCAACCAAAATAACTTTACCAACCATCCATCACTACTCTCACAGGGCTACTGTTGCTAAGGAACAAGTCTGAGACACACATACATGTCTATATGTACTTTCCATATCTATTTATATCTTTATACACAGGCCTACATGCTGTGTGTCATGATATGAAATAATAATGAGCTCATGCCACCTGTGACCTGTGTGTTGAGTTCTGTATTGCATCTAGTGTCACTAATGATGTAGATAATTGACCAAACCGAACGTGCTGCTTCTCAGAAAATATAACTTCTGTATTCCACATATAAGCCTCAGTTTTACCAACAGGTTGTGTGCAGCAAATGGACGAAAAATATAATTCATTGACTTCAAAGTCTGTGGAAATGTTGTGAACAAGTCTTTGTAAGCAGTTTCATATCAAAAAGTTTGAAACTAACAGAATTTTCATTTAAGAACTTCCTCTTCACCCTGGCTGTACTTTGCATTGCAACCGTATTTGACTTTGCGTGGGCTGCAGTTTAATGTTTCATAAATAGACGACTGTGTGCTTTATCGTTAACGGGGAGGCAGGCTGTATTTACAAAGGAATCGACATTTAAATCCATGTCTGTTTCTATAATGACAATACACTATTAAATGAATGAACAGAATGACATCTACGCAGCATTAGTTGATACCGCCAACTGTTGTCATTTACAAGTCCCTGATCGAAATGAGAAACGGCTAATAGGATTATTCCAGCTTGGTGGACACCAAACACTTTGTTTGATCTCCAGTTATTATACAGTGATAAATAAACTGTAATTGACCCCCTAGAAGTGCAATTAAATATATTTGTGTAACGAGCTAATCGGTGTTTGTACACACGCTTCTCAGTTCGCAGCCTAAAGCTGCTTATAGCCAGACATAACGTGAGCATCCTAAATTGGTTTTCACAGGCTTTGTTTAGAGGATCAACAGAATATTCGGTCTGGGGGCTTAAATATTCTCTCACATTATCTGAGGGAGTATTTTTTTGAAAGCATCGTCATAGCCTACACCTGCCCACCATAACGTCGGTGCCATTGCTTCTTCATATAATAGCCTACTCCACAATGCCCAGGGACAAGACGAGCATAAATGACTGTAAGGTTATTATAATACTCCTGTTCAAATATAATAAATACTGAACCGTGGAGGTTCTGTGCATAATAGTAGTGTTCTGGTCTATGATGAGAAAATACTGTTTACTACTCAGAATGATATCACTTCTGTTCCAAGTCAATGTTCTCGACACTCAAAGTCATTGTGGATGCCAGAGATAATGACCTATGAGAATACGGTTCCCCGTTTGGCCATTAAAGAGGGCTTGATGGTACTAAAGATAACAGATGGTAATGGGAGCAGGAGAATAATATTACTGTAGCAGGTGATCATCATGAGAAGAAGAATATGAACAGTTGGATACAATTTGCCTCTTAATAAGGCTCCTTGTGAGGTCCTCTATCTTGACACAAGCTCAACACCGAAAGCCAAACTGGGAAGGGAAAAAGTCCTTACAAACCATTGACGATATGCATAATTGTCACGCCCTGGCCTTAGTATTCTTTGTTTCCTTTATTATTTTAGTTAGGTCAGGGTGTGACATGGGGAATGTATGTGTTTTTGTATTGTCTAGGGTGGTTGTATGGTTTAGGGGGTTAAGTAGAGTWGATGGGTTTGTGTTTAGTGTAGGTGTCTAGCTGTGTCTATGGTTGCCTGAATGGTTCTCAATCAGAGACAGATGTCATTAATTGTCTCTGATTGGGAGCCATATTTAAGACAGCCATAGGCACTAGGTTAATGTGGGTAATTGTCTATGTTGTACGTTTGTAGCTTGTGTGTGCACTTACGTCTTTAGCTTCAGGATTGTTTGTTGTTTTGGTTTCAGTTTGTTAAAGTGTTCGTTGCATGTTTTTCCTTTTCTCTAAAATAAAAGAGAATGTATTTTGCACACGCTGCGCCTTGGTCCACTCTCTCTCAGCAAGACGATCGTGACAATAATATGAGCCTTGGAGACTCTTCCAGTAACTGGAATATGTACAGCCAATCATATAGCCTATCACTAGGGCACATGTACGTTTTTCAATACAAAGGCATGGTTGAGAAGGTTAACTCCATAGGGGGCGAAGACAATAAGCTCTCATACCCAATCTTCAATCTGCATGTAGTTGATGGTGATTACGGTTGCTTTCCGTTTGTCAGAGCATCTAAACCTGCATCTCGTTGGCGGTACTGCAGAGATCTTAATGTTTGTCGAGGGAGTTGCCTCCTCGGCAGCTGAACTAGCTTGACTGTGCACTTGAGAGAGAAACTGCTATTTGAATAAGGAATGTTAATAAAACAGAGAGAGGCTGTTAATCTCAGCGAAAGTAGCACTGGCGTCCACACACACAAAGTATGCAGAGAGAGGAGGAATGGAAATAGACTTCTCTGCTGAAAAGTTTGCCCAGACTGATCAACTTGATTACATTTCTCCGTCTCTCAATTCAAGAAGTCTGTCTCTGGATGTGTCTCTCTCTGACTGTGCTTCAGGTTGTACTGTCACGGTGGCATTTGGAGGATGAGTGCAGAATTTAACTGTACAGTACATCAGGTTATTTTCAGATCCCTCCTTCGTTGTGAGGCCTCCTGTTTTATTATGCAGTGAATATTAGAACGGTGGCACTTCAGGGAGAAATGCAGCTTGAGCAAAATGTTGTAGAGATCGATACACGTATCTCCCATCATTAAGGTTGTAAAGATTTGTCATACTCTACATCCATCAGAAATCATATAATGGGAGTTCTTTAGTGTTGGTGGTGACAGACCAATACCAATCCTTATGCCATTGATTACATATTCTAATAATAACACTCGATATGCCTGCTGTCACTGACAGTCGATGAGGGCTGCATAAATCGTTCGATTGTCTACTGTTCGCACCCGCCCACCCACCTCCCCTCATGGAGATMCACAGGGGAACTCACCAGCCCTTTAAAATGCACGAGAGACTAGCCAGGAAAGCACACACACGCGGGCACAGGTGCGCATGCAGGGCAGTCTTACATACAGACTTACACCTTCTTCGAGATGTCCAATGGGAGCCGCTTAAGAGGTTCGAGCTACGTAGAAGTTGTGTTCAGTTTATTACTTTGACTTGCAAGTATGACGCTGAATACGGCATCTGGTTAGGGTTGTGATAGTTTCTCTCCGCTGATACGCACCGACATTTCCGCTGATACGCACCGACTTTTGGTAGTGCTGCTATTACCGAAATTAAAAGAAGATTGTATATTTCTCATTTGATTTTTACTTTGGTTTGTTTTCACAGTCACATGACGCAACGTGCAACTGCGAGACAGGGTTTAGCCGTGAGTGTGTGTCTGTGGAACCGCGTGCGCCCATAGCTGCCATAGCGCTGTCAGACTGACATCCACGGAGACATGAACGGCTCTTTCTTCGACCAAGCCCAGGGCGCACTATTCAACAGGAGCCAAGTCCTCGCCGGTACTCTGGTGAACTGCTGCAACGGGACGGACGTGGCAACCAGTGACGGCGGCTCGCTGGCGCTGCCTTCGGACGAGCGGAAACTCTTCATCAGTCGCGTCGTACAGATCGCGGTCCTGTGCGTACTGTCGCTCACCGTCATGTTTGGCATCTTTTTCCTCGGCTGCAACCTCATGATCAAATCGGAGAGTATGATTAACTTTATGGTGAAGGACCGGAGACCTTCCAAAGACGCAGAGGCGCCGGTGATGATAGGACTCAGCTAGTCTATGGCGCCGGGATGGAGAGTGGTGTGTAGCCGCGCGCCACGGACCCATAGCTTCAACACGCTGTCTTTGGGGCGGCACGATGATATGCAAAGCGTTTGATTTCCTTACAAAACATGTTTGGCAGTATAGACTGCAATTGCAGTCAAGCGCGGCCAATTCCTCACCTCAAACGTTTAAGGAGAACCAGGAATGCATCGTTGTTTACGCATAGGCTGTTGGATATTGTTTTGWTTTTGACTGTCAACTTGAAAAAAGTAATGGACTCTTGTGATAAAAATGTTTACACGTTGTTACCTCAAATTATATTTGCAAAAGTCGATATTTCCATGATTGTTTAACAACTTTACGCATGCATATTGTATATCTTTTGCATTTCAGTTCTGACAGTAGGCTATACATTTTGGACGTGGGAATTCTCTGAAAATATATTTTTCTTGGTCCCGTTTCTTAGTAGCATGTCTGGCAAACACTCAAGGTGCTGGGATCTTGCATGTTTAATAACTAACCCCATCGCTGCCTCAACGACTGTKTTCATGTCCAGTTCAGCATGCACGCGGCTTGGTCTGTAGCCTGCAGTACAAAGTGGTATTTGGACCTACTGTTTTTGCACTTTTTGAAAGCACCTGATGCTGCATGATTTTTTGTACCAAGATGAAACCTGAATGAAAAGTGCAGCATGCTACGAATAAACGTGACGTTGTCGTATCTCTTCATTGATATCTATTGTACATGTTACAGGCTACGTGTTGCAGTGGATTAGATTTATTCATGTATGGCATAGGCCTATCGCACAAAGCGGCATAAATGAGCAGTATATATTCAACAAGTGAGTTACATTTAAAATGTGATCGAGGAGCTTGTGCATGTTATACTGTACTGTAATAGGAATAACAATAACAGTAACAATAATAATAATGTAATGACAGTAATAATAACAACGATGATGATAATAATAACAATAATAATGTTACTAGTCTATTATAATTATAACAATATATTATAAGGAAATGGTTTTTAGACACAAGTCTAAACTTTTCCTTCATTTGCACACAATTACATACATAAATAACTGTGTAAAATCTAATATTGTTCAAATGCATAGATTTTAATTGGCTGTAAGACTGGTTCGTTTTAATGCACAGGTGAACGATTACTCAAGACTATTAAATATAGTGCACTCATGCCTTGACTTTTATAAAAATGAATTTGTGAATTTCTTATCTGACGATAAAGTGGAGATAATCCACAGAGGGTATGTTTCACAGATGCCTTCTCTCTATAAAATCCATGCAGTCAAATCAAGTCTAGGTTGAGTAGAGACATGCCTAACTGGGCAGAAACTGGTTGAATCAACGTTGTTTCAATGTAATTTGTCAATTTACTGTGACGTGGATCTACGTGCAAAATACAGTGTATTTGAAAAAGTAATCAACGTTAACTTGTTTTGAGGATGTAATTTCAACCACAGAATTATGTCATAATTGTAACCAATGTTCAACATATACAAACTTTGTATAAAATATGTTGCATTTGTACCTTTGAAACAATGTCAGATCTTCAATGTTATATACACCATCAGAAATAATACATATAGGCTGGGCAACATCTCCTACTGGTCTCCCAACCAGAGATTGGCTTTGATATTTGTCACTGACCACTACCATTGTGCTAACGCGTGAATGAGTGATTATCGATAGATCTCTAAATAACTAAATATATTCACTGTTCCTATCGAAGTCATTCCAAAGGGTAGGTTTAAACAGAGCAAATAAAATGTAACAATACGTTATAAGTCATATCCTCAATATTATACTATTTAGGCCTATATAGCATTTGCGAAGTCATCAACATCTATTGTTTCAATTCAACCCATGGTTCAACTAAAAATAGACAATATATAAAGTATAGGTCTATGGTTTCAAGCTTTAATTGATTTCAATGTAATCTTCAAGTTAATCATTAATATGTTGGATTCTCATCTTCATCTCAACCAAACATTTAAGTTAAAGCATATAACTAAATAAAACCAAACTTTATTTAAAGTGCATTCGAAGTTTGATTAGGTTCGATTTAGTCTTATTCTTTAACTTGGATTTTTGGTTGAGATGGAGATGTGAATCCAACATATAAATGATTAATTTGTAGGCAAACTGGATATTGAATTGTGTTTGGTTGTCAACGCAACCAGATATAAACATTTGAAGGAGAGGTATTTTCAGCTTGCATAGTTATGCACAGTTCAGACGCCGAATTTATGGCGAGTTGAAGTGAATAGAAATTATGAGCGGGCTGGCACGGTGAAGAGCTTTGCTTGACGTACGGATTGGTTTCATACAAGACCATGTATGAGACCATGACTGTGCTTCCGTTGTGGGTGTGGTAGCGAAGCAGCCTTTATTTGCATACACATGTGTTAATACGCATTGCCATGTCTCCCGACAGTGGAAGAACTTCTCTGGTGGGCCACATGAAACACCAGCACCGCGCCGAAAGAGCCGCAGAGGCTGCCGAAACTATTATCAAAAGTCCGACGAGACGGCACTCTATCCCCGCTCTTCCAACGAGCCAGTGAAGTGTTTTTGTTAGGTGCGGCGATAGAGCGCTGTTTGTACTAGGGCTAAGTCTGGCTTTAATTCCACTTTGGCTTTAATTCCAGTTTGTATAAACGTTTATAATTGATATGTTGGATTCATGTCTCCATCTCAACCAAAAATCTAAGTTAGAGAATAGGACTAAATCAAATCAAACTTTATATAAAGTCCATTTAAAGTTTGATTTGATTTCGTCCTATTCTTTAACCTAGATTTTTGGTTAAGATGGAGACGTGAATTCATTATCCAACAGTTATTCATTTGTAGACAAACTGGAATTAAAGCCAGACTAAGTCCGTGGCACAAAATATACATCTCCTGCTTTTACAACTGATTGAAAGTGCAGTTCTAACACATTTAGATGACAACTTAACCAAACATCTGATATTGTTTTTCCATTGGAATTTGGTTGTGCCTTTAGATGGTTGAAATCATAGTGTAAAYACATTGGGAATTCAACACACTTCTGGCTGTCTTATTGAGTAGGTGAGTAAAGGTTGAAATCTCATTGATGGATGTCTCAACCAAATATTACCCACATTTCCACTTTTAAATGATGTGGTGTGCCCAGTGGGAGAGTAGCCTATGGTTCAGACTTCAGAGTCAGACTGAGGTATGCCTGCAAGTCTGGTCAAATACTCTTAGCACTCAGCAAGGCGCTAGGTCTTCTCTCAATGCAGGCTCCAGTCCATGAGACTCTTAAGTTGCCACACACTCTCACACACACCCTCTCTCTCTCACACACACCCTCTCTCTCTCACACACACACACACACACACACACACACACACCCGGGGGCATGAACCTCCAAAGTTATGAGGAATACTGGGCAGTGAACAGCTAACATTGGGAACAGCTAACATTGTGAACAGCTAACATTGGGACAGCTAACATTGTGAACAGCTAACATTGTGAACAGCTAACATTGGAACATAGAACAGCTAACATTGTGAACAGCTAACACATTCGTGTGAACAGCTAACATTGTGAACAGCTAAACATTGGGAACAGCTAACATTGGGAACAGCTAACATTGGGGAACAGCTTAACATTGGGAACAGCTAACATTGGTGAAACAGCTAACATTGTTGAACAGCTAACATTGGGAACAGCTAACATTGTAAACAGCTAACCATATACTCCCGGTCCAAGGCCTACAAGCTAAACTTCAACACTTTTATCCAGTACACTGAATAAGGGCTTGTAAACCTAATAATAAAACTCATTTACACTGTCTACCTTGAGATGAGAGCCTCAGCTAAAACCCATAGGACTGGACTCACACCATATTGGGTTCACAGGATCTGACCAGTTGTCTCTAGTCAAACCCTGCAATTGACTGACCACACCAGTTGACCTCAATTAGGAACCCTTTCACCCCCTCTACACCTCCTCACACCCTGGTGCATCTATCTACTGGACCCTAAGGGCTTTGGTCCAGGCACACTGTCTGTCCTCAAGACATCCACATTAATCTCTAAACAATCCTGGGGCAGAGAGAGGGACAGAGAGAGAGAGAGAGGAGAGGAAAGACACACAATCAGACAGACAGACAGACAGAGAGTGAGAGAGAGAGGAGAGGAGAAAGAGAGAGAGAGAGAGAGGGAGAAAGAGAGAGAGAGGGAGAGAGAAAGAGAGAGCGTGTGCAGCTGAATGCAGTCTCACTATGGCTGACATCTCTGGGCATTATACAGCCAAGAAACAGCTAAATGCACCTTCAGACATCTATCCTTCCCTTTCTCTTTTTCTCCCTTCCTCTCTCCATCTCTACCTGCTGTCACCCACAGCCTGTGAATTACGTCTCTTAAAGCAGACCTCACTCTGTTCATCACCAATATTTTTGACCCATCATACTTTCCACCACTTTCCCCRTCTTCCTTGAAGTTTCTTTGCATTTCAAGGAAATCATACCGAGTAGAGTCTACGTCAAAATCTATCCCCCATCTTCCTCTCTTTCTCTGCTCCTCTTTCCCTCACCCATATATCCATACCTCTGCTTTCCCCTACCCCCTCTACTCTTGTCACTCTCTCTCCCTCTCTGACTCCCTACTCAGAAGCAACAAATGTTCTCATGATTATTTTATCACTTGTCAGGAGAGCTGAGTCTCTAAGAGGCGGATGAGTACATCCACACACACACACACACACACGCACGCACGCACACAAACTAGCTCCTCGTCCACAGAGGCATCCACATCCCCTCAGATTGAAATCCATTTCATCAAACGAAATAATATACCACAGCGTTCTGAGTATGTGGACCCGTTGACATGGAGACCACAAAACCCTTGGACTTAGATTTGAAGCCCATGAAACTTGAAGCCCTTTGCTGTAGATAGGACCATTCTTTGATCATTGGCTAACCACTGCTTATAAGGCACATGTTTCTTCAAGGCCACTCTGGGATCTGGAGAACAAACACACTGTTGTGTTCTGAGATACAGTCGTGATCTGCAGGTGAATGCTGATTGAGAGAGAACAACGCGTTGCTCTATATTTAGAAGAAAAGGCGGTTCACTTCTTAACTCATTACATGAGACCCCAGACTGCCTGGGTGAGGGAGGTAGGGAGGGAGGGAGGAGGAAGGGGTGAGGGAGAGATGGAAGAGTGAGAGAGAGAGGGAGGAAGAGAGTCCAGCCCACTGTTGTGTCGGGGGAAAAACTAAATTACATGAGACCCCAGACTGCCTGGGTGAGGGAGGAAGGGAGGGAGGGAGGCGGAGGGCGTGAGGGGGCGAGGAAGGAATGGAGGAGAAGGGGAGAGTCCAGCACACTGTTGTGTCGGAGGAAAAACAACATCTATCATGAACCACTAGTTACAGCAGGGAAGATGACAATAACAGGAAAACACTCTTAGATGTGGAAAAAGGAAAAGGGTCAGCTACAACACTCACTGATGGATCATGGAAACAATGGGACCTAATTGGAACTGTCATATCTGAAGTCCCTTAACGAAGATTAAAGACTAAAAGGAATGACATGCTTAATTATGAAAATTCCACTTTGAAGGATTGATTGATTGTGTGACAAGGATAAATGAAAATGCAAATGATATGGTGAGGAATGGTGTGGGAGAGATAGGGATGATAGTTTCAGAACAGTTGATGGGGATGATTGAGAGGCATCAAGATCATTGGATCGCTGTGCTGTGTGCACGCACAGCAAGTACACTGTACTGTTGCAGGAGCTGTTTCTCATGCAGTCATTCAGTGCTAGACTGACGGACGTTAACCCTTCCCCTTTGTGGAGAATGTGGCCCTTCATTGCTCTGGTACACTGCTCGGAGCGCTCCACAGAGCTATATTAGCTTGTCAGGCAACGTCAGGGGTGACCTTTTACAACAGAAACAGCAGTGGATATAATGAAAGCTACACCAGGACTGGAAACATGACAGAAATAATGGTGAGTAAGCCACGGTTGGTATTTAACACTTAGTGGGATAATGCATTAAATGATTCGCCAGCATAGAAACTTTGTCTGGAATGAAACGTTCACATATTACACTGGTTTCTAGTGTTGCCGAATATGTTCTGTCTGGGAATGGTTTTGAGAATTTGAGAAATATCCAAAATACAAATTTGCCAGGGAGAGATGATGCCAACCTTTTATTAAAACAAGTAGCTATTCTCCTCGTATCTTGGGGGAGAGCAATCCACAATAAACACATTTTCTGTGCCGGTACCAAGCTCACTAGAATTGAAGTGGCCTTTCTCAACCCAATTCAAGTCATTTCTAATGGGACGTGCTGTAGAGAACAGAGACAGCAGAGGCAGTGCAGTGCCACTAGGCAATAGCGACATGGAATAGTAAAACCCCTCTTCTATCTCTCCCCCTGCATCCCCCTTTCCGATTCTTCTCAGATAGATGGAAATGCATTCCTATTTAGCCATTTTGTGAGGCTGGTAGACATATTGTAAGGCTGGTAGCCATATTGTAAGACTGGTAGCCATATTGTAAGTGGTAGCCATATTGTAAGGCTGGTAGGCATATTGTAAGGCTGGTAGCCATATTGTAAGGCTGGTAGCCATATTATAAGGCTGGTAGCCATATTGTAAGGCTGGTAGCCATTTTGTGAGGTTGGTAGCCATATTGTAAGGCTGGTAGCCATATTGTTAGGCTGGTAGCCATATTATAAGGCTGGTAGCCATATTGTAAGGCTGGTAGCCATATTGTTAGGCTGGTAGCCATATTATAAGGCTGGTAGCCATATTGTAAGGCTGGTAGCCATATTGTAAGGCTGGTAGCCATTTTGTGAGGTTGGTAGCCATATTGTAAGGCTGGTAGCCATATTGTNTGGTAGCCATATTGTAAGGCTGGTAGCCATATTGTAAGGCTGGTAGCCATTTTGTGAGGTTGGTAGCCATATTGTAAGGCTGGTAGCCATATTGTAAGGCTGGTAGCCATATTGTAAGGCTGGTAGCCATTTTGACGCCGGTCTTCTTCTTGAGAAATACCCACACGCCAAATACATATTCAGCCAATAAAACAGTCAATAAACTAACACCTGTACCCTTCCATTGTGTCATATTTTCACTAACATAAATATTCTTACTATAGTACAGTGAGAGGGGAAGGTTTGGCCTACTGAATGCAAGTCACTGGTGATTATAGTTAATTGTATGTGCAGTATAATGGCATGCTGTCAGATGTGAGCGGTGTGGATTCTTCAGCTCCAGGGTGAAGTGCATGTACCTGCACAGTCCTGAAGCTCCTTAGCTGTCAGCATGTCCTGCTGTTCTCCGCTTTCCTCCTCCTCACCATCCTCCGTTCTGCTTCTTTCTTCCTCAGCTTTCCATCTGCTGTTCTTCTCTCCATCAGCCAGCCCCGGCCCTGAATTTACATCACACAAAGGTAGATGTCACGCCCTGACCTTAGATATCTCTGTTTTTCTATATATCTTGGTTAGGTCAAGGTGTGACTAGGGTGGGTACTCTAGTTTAGGGGGTTTTGTATGTCTATGTTGGCCTGATATGGTTCCCAATCAGAGACAGCTGTTTATCGTTGTCTCTGATTGGGGATCATATTTAGGTAGCCATTTTCCTCATTTGTGTTGTGGGATCTTGTCTATGTATTGTTGCCTTAGTGCACATCAGTAGCGTCACGTTTCGTTTGGTTGTTTGTTGTTTTGTTAGGTGATTTTCAGTTTATTAAAATCATATTTAGGTAGCCATTTTCCTCATTTGTGTTGTGGGATCTTGTCTATGTATTGTTGCCTTAGTGCACATCAGTAGCGTCACGTTTCGTTTGGTTGTTTGTTGTTTTGTTAGGTGATTTTCAGTTTATTAAAATTATGTGGAACTCTACTCACGCTGCGCCTTGGTCTCATCATTATGACGAACGTGACAGAAGATCCCACCACCAACGGACCAAGCAGCGTGTTCAAGAGGAGTAGGGATCCTGGGCCCGGGAGAAAAGTGAGTGGAGGACATCCTGGACCTGGGAGGAGGTAATGGCAGGGGACAAGACCCTGCCATGGAAGCAGGCGGAGGCAGCGAAAGAGGAACGGTGACGATACGAGGGGACACGGCTAGCACGGAAGCCAGAGAGGAAGCTCCAAAAAAAAATATTGAGGGGGGCACACGGGGTGATTGGCAGAGGTAGGGTTAGACCTGAGCCAACTCCCCGAGCTTACCGTGGGGAGCGTGTGACTGGTCAGGCACCGTGTTATGCAGTGATGCGGACAGTGTCTCCAGTGCCCATTCATAGCCCGGTGCGCTCTATTCCAGCTTCCCGTATTCGCCGCGCTAGAGTGGGCATCCAGCCAGGACGGGTTGTGCCGGCTCAGCGCTCCTGGTCTCCAGTACACCTCTTTGGACCAGGATATCCTGCGCCGGCTCTATGTACTGTATCGCCAGTACGCCTCCACAGTCCAGTATGTCCTGTGCCTCCTCTCCGCACTCGCCCTGAGGTGCGTATCATCAGCCCGGTGCCACCTGTACCGGTCCCACGCATCAGGTCTCCAGTGCGCCTCCACAGTCCAGTACGTCCTGTGCCTCCTCTCCGCACTCGCCCTGAGGTGCGTGTCCTCAGCCCGGTACCATCAGGCCTCCAGTGCGCCTCCACAGTCCAGAGCTTCTGGCGACAGTTCCCAGTCCAGAGCTTCCGGCGACAGTTCCCAGTCCAGAGCTTCCCGGCGAACAGTCCCAGTCCAAGAGCTTCCGGCGACAGTTCCCAGACCAGAGCTCCCGCGACGGTCTACGGTCCGGAACCTCCTGAGACGGTCTACGGTCCGGACCTCCTGAGACGGTCTACGGTCCGGAACCTCCTGAGACGGTCTACGGTCCGGAACCTCCTGAGACGGTCTACGGTCGGACCCCGACGGCAGGTCCGAACCTCCTGAGACGGTCTACGGTCCGGACCTCCTGAGACGGTCCACGGTCCGGAACCTCCAGCGACCGGTCCCACGGTCCGGAACCCTCCAGCGACGGTCCCGGTCCGGAACCTCCAGCGACGGTCCCCGGTCCGGGGTCTCTCCAGCGACGGTCCCCGGTCCGGGGTCTCCAGCGACGGTCCACAGACCGGGGTCTCTAGCGACGAGCTGCAGTCCAGAGCCTCCGGAGATGATCCACGTTCAGTTCCACAAAAGCGGAGGGATCAGTGTAAGGAGGGTGGGCTGCGTCCAGAACCGGAGCCGCCACGAGGTAGATGCCCACCCATTACCCTCCCCTATAGGTTCAGGTTTGCGGCCGGGAGTCTGCACCTTTGGGGGGGTACTGTCACGCCCTGACCTTAGATATCTCTGTTTTTCTATATATTTTGGTTAGGTCAGGGTGTGACTAGGGTTCGTACTCTAGTTTTTGTATGTCTAGGGGTTTTTGTATGTCTATGTTGGGCTGATATGGTTCCCAATCAGAGACAGCTGTTTATCGTTGTCTCTGATTGGGGATCATATTTAGGTAGCCATTTTTCTCATTTGTGTTGTGGGATCTTGTCTATGTATTGTTTCCTGAGTGCACATCAGTAGCGGCACGTTTCGTTTGGTTGTTTGTTGTTTTGTTAAGTGAGTTTCAGTTTATTACAATTATGTGGAACTCTACTCATGCTGCGCCTTAGTCTCATCATTATGACGAACGTGACAGTAGAAGACTGATATCATTTAGCAGCATGCACCAGGTGTACCAGGTAAGACTGATATCAGTAGAAGACTGATATCATTTAGCAGCATGCACCAGGTGTACCAGGTAACAACCGATGAGACAGATGCTTTCGCTGGATTTGAAGAGACTTCAAACCACAAGATATGAAAGGAATTATTATGGATATTCAGCCAGCTAACTCAGCCTTCAGTTTGCCATTCGTCTCCACTATTACACCTAAACCAACGTGGAATACAGGTCCTCTAAAATACAGATTCTTATGAAGTAATTGACAATATTGACGCCTGCAGTGAAGTTCAACATCATTATAAAATGGAATAATGGGCAGACTATGTCTATGACTCCCTCTCATATATTGACATTCAGACCTCTTGACTTCATTCACCAAACATCTAGGATTCTGAATTGAATAGATCTAATGATACTCTAACCATATGAACGTTTGAGACTGAGCATTATATTACTGCGGCGCTCGTTGTCTGCAGAGGCAGCCCTTTGGCAGTGTGGCCAAATCAAATTCCCATGAAGAGGAATGGGCCATCAGAGACTATATTGACCCATCTATTATCTCTGTTTCTGTATTTAGCTGAGGAGCATGTCCAGGTCAGCCCAATGCTGCAGGATCGAAATAAACAGATGCACAAACACACTAACAAGCTAAAGGGTTTATAGCGCGGGTGTCAAACATACGGTGTGCGGGCCGGAGGGGGTCCAATCTGGCCCGCGGGTGATTAGAGTTACTTAAAATGACTAACGGTGCATGTACACTAGATAGCGGTAAATTTCCCCATGCCGCTTAGGCTACCCATTGAGACTTGCTTGTGGGCTTGCTGGCAGCACATGGCAGCATATAGCAGCACGCTAGATTGTGCATCAAGAATTCAGCATAGCAAGTTTGTATGAAGGTCTGGTTATTAAATGGGTAGATAGTTCAATAGTAATAAAGGCTATGGTGACAAGCAAACTTGCTGCCCTGATTCCAATTGTCCACATGGCTGGGAGAACCTATTCAAGTAAGTAAATACATTTTGAAAATGTAAAGAAAATGATGTATTATTAGCTAACTAGCTACAGTGCAGGCTAACTCAAATAAGCTCCTAAATGAGCTAGCTAGTTGGCTGTGGTGTACTCCTCAATGCTATCGAAGGAATCCCGGGACATTCCAGTCTGTGCTAGCAAAACAGTCCTGTAGCTTAGCATCTGCTTCATCTGACCACTTTTTTATTGCTCTAGTCACTGGTGCTTCCTGCTTTAATTTTTGCTTGTAAGCAGGAATCAGGAGGATAGAATTATGGTCAGATTTGCCAAATGGAGGGCAAGGGAGAGCTTTGTATGCGTCTCTGTGTGTGGAGTAAAGGTGGTCCAGAGTTTTTTTCCTCTGGTTGCAYATTTAACATGCTGATAGAAATTTGGTCAAACGGATTTAAGTTTCCCTGCRTTAAAGGCCCCGGTTACTAGGAGCGCCGCCTCTGGRTGAGYGTTTTCCTGTTTGCTTATGGCRGWATACAGCTCATTCAATGCTKTCTTAGTGCCAGCCTCTGACTGTGGTGGTATGTAAACAGCTACTAAAAATACAGATTAAACTCTCTAGGTAGGTAGTGTGGTCTACAGTTTATCATGAGATACTCTACCTCAGGCGAGCAACAGCTCGAGACTTTAGATATCGTGCACCAGCTGTTATTTACAAAAATACATAGTCCGCCGCCCCTTGTCTTGCCAGACGCCGCTGTTCTATCCTGCCGGTGCAGCATATAACCAGCCAGCTGTATGTTGATAGTGTCGTCGTTCAGCCACGTCTCCGTGAAGCATAAGATATTACAGTTTTGAATGTCCCTTTGGTAGTTTAATCTTCTGCATAGGTCATCTATTTTATTGTCCAAAGATTGCACATTTGCTAGCAGAATGGAAGGAMGTTGGGGTTTATTTGATCGCCTACGAATTCTCAGAAGGCAGCCTGCCCTCAGGCCCCTTTTTCTCCCGCTCCTCTTCACGCAAATCACAGGGATCTGGGCCTGTTCCCGAGAAAGCAGTATATCGTTCGCGTCGGCCTCTTCAGACTCATTAAAGGAAAAAAAGGATTCTGCCAGTCCGTGGTGAGTGATCGCAGTTTTAATGTCCAGAAGTTATTTTCGATCATAAGAGACGGTAGCRGCAACATTATGCACAAAATAAGTAYAAAAATKAGTTACAAACAACAAATAATCGAACAATCGGTTGGGGGCATGTAAAACATCTGCCTTCTTCTCCGGCGTCATCTTACATCATGATTTGTTATCAGGTATATTATACTTTAATAATCCACAGTGACCTGGTGATGTAAAAGTCTAATAATTACATTGTCTTCCATATTCCTACAGATACCTGGAGATTCCTTCAAAACTATTGCCTACAGTTAACGTGTAGGTTACTGCAAGGTTGGGTGACCAGGGCCATCTGGAACTGCCTCCTGGAGGAATTCAGGTGTATGAAGGCTACTTGTGTCATGCATAACTTCATGAGGATGGACACGAGGACCAGGAGGGGGGTCTGCAACTCACCGCCGTGTGCCAGAGAAGAAGTCTGCTGTTTCAAGGAKGGTGTCCAATAACGCAGCAAGAGAGGCATTCCATGTGCGGGAGATCTTCACCTCTTACTTCTTTGAAGAGGCTCCTGTTCCCTGGCAACACCATAGACTACACTATGCACAACCAAAGGCTCYTTTAAGAGCCATTCACATTGCAATAAGAGTATTCTTCCATTTACTTAGCTAAGTCAACTGCAGTTATTCAATTCCTAGTTTCTCTCCCTTTGATTTATACTTCTTAGAAGTAGACGGTGCTGTTTAGGTAAGAGTGTGATGTCTGTACAAAAACAAAACAAGCTATTTTAGATCACCCATATTGAAAAAATGTAGGACAATTAGACACCCTATAACCCACACCTACACACTTATGTATCAATCTGATTGATGGATTGTGTTGTGCAGTAAGCAGGCTCAGGTGTATAACTGTAGCTCCTTCCATCTTCAAAGAATAGGCAAGAGGGCCAACCATGGAGAATAGTAAGACACTTCMTTATTTCTATAACTATGCTATATTGTTTGTCCTTGTGTGTCCGTTCATGTTTTTCAGTATAAAGTACTTTGCAGCCACTTAGTGTGGTGTAGACACCAGGTTACGCCACACACAGAGATTCCTGTTGAACACTGTCTCTTAAACAACCTTATTTTCTCAATAACAGTCTCTCTCCTTCACTTCCTCCCTCTCTCCTCTTCTCCCTAAATCCTCTAGCTTATATCAGCTGTGTCGGTGAACCCCTCCCGCATCTGAACTGGCTACATAGATGGCACAGCATGATCAGAGGTGAGAGGTCACTTGGTCAGGTCAACAGGACGTATTAGTAAAGAGATGCTTTACATTGAAAYACAGATATAAATGCACTGGTCCCAGAGTTAATGACCCATGGTCAGTTTTGCATTTCACCTCCTGATTATTATGATGACTAACAATATTAGAATAGAAAATAAAAACACAACGCTTAAACATGCTATCTCTCTCTGTCCATCTGTCTCTCGTCTGCAGGTATGTTTTGATGTGAGAGAGGATGCCAACCCCCAGTCCCATCATCGCCACCCGCTTTTAAGATAACCTTCGGGCCGAATAAAGACACTATTATGTAATTATGATGAACTGAGAGAATATTTGGGTAGCACTGTGATTCATTAATCATATGCTGCCTTCGCTGCTCCTATTTTCTTACCTCTTTCCCTTTCTGTCTTTTACACCTCTCTCGCCACCTCCTCTTTCTTCCTCTGTTTTTATAATGCACAACAGATGTGCATTGAAGTACAACTTGTATTTTTAATATTACAATTATAATGTTTATAATACATGTATTTATAACACTTGGATAATGAACTTCTTTCAATAAAGCGTTTCACATTCTCTACTGGTTGAAATTAAGTCTCTCATTTGATGAAATACTACACCTATCCTGTGTTTATCAGATCAATGCAGATGAAGGGCATTAGATATTGAGATGAACCGGGTTTAGAGTATTTACATGATGCATAGGTAGTGTAGTGTACTGTTTTTTAAATTCTATTTCTGTATATATGAATTACAAATCAGCCTTTAACTAGTTAAATCCTGTTTCTAGTCTATTAGTTACAATGTGTAACCATTGATGTCCCAGGACCAGGATTGGTAAACACTGTTGAAGTGTATAATTGTAATACATACATGCAGACACAGCATCATTCAAAGACTGGAATTTGATACTCCTGGTATTGGATATGACTGAAAAATAATCTCAAAGGCATTCATACCTGAACTGCACCTTTATTGGCCAAGGTAGAGTACATGATCAGTGAATATATTACATGTACAGGCTACAATGTAGCCTTGCTGATCTCATGCATGGTAATAACTACATGTATATACAACTTGCATCCTTGGCACAAAGTTATATTATATTCTACTCAATCCATAGGCTTCGTTAATGTCATTAAGACTGTTTTGGAGTTGATACAACTGGCTATGATAGCTGAGGTTCATAGCTAGGTTCTGAACGAATATTTATACCAAACGTTTGGGTCCATACACAGATCGGCTACATAGCTAGCTACACATCCATAGGCATAGAGGTATTTTTATCCTCCACTGCACAATAAGCAAGAACATAGCTAGCTACGTTATTTAATCTATCTGCATTGCATGGCAAATATCAGCAAGGCAAGCTTAGCAAATTATACATTCAATTTGCAGTAAATGCTTTAGCAAGCTAGATTCTTCACATCCACTGTTTCACAAGACAACAGCCTGGTTTGCTGGTTGTTTCAGGAGTCCCTAAAACATTAAACAACCAGAATTACAATTGTATACTCATGTCACAACACCCATAAAGCTAGCCAGCTAGCTGGCTAATGTTAGCTAGTCAGCTAGCTTGCTAAATCACGGTTTTAGTAAATTAACTTTATGATAAAAAAATATGCATAATCGTTTGTCTCTACATTAACTAACCTATTCCTGTCAACTGTACATTTTTGCATGATTCATTATGACGTTATAATCACTTAGTATTTTTGTATTTTTGTCAGCCATTTTTGCTGAAGAAAGTCTCCAGCATTGTGTCGCAGTGCGTCAAATTCGTCATGGGAACCACTCGATATGATTGATCATCACCCAGCGGTCGCCGCTGGGCGTCGCCCTCTCCGCTTCTCACCGCTTTCCTTCCATTGAAATGAATGGGAAGCGGTGTTTCACTGCCTGACATCCTGTGCTAGTGTATCATGAGAGTAAAACTGTGTAGAAATTATAATGGATCTACATTTATACCGTTTCTTGACTGTGTCTAGCGTGCTAATAATCACCGGAATTAAAGCTAGACAGCCAGGGAATATGGATAGAGRATGATTTTTTTGCAAATTTTGAAATAACAATTTTTTTGTGCGGCCCCCGGACCTCATTGAAGACTGAATGTGGCCCCCGGGGCAAAATGAGTTTGACACCCCTGGGTTATAGGGGGACTGGAATCTTTCTTTCAGTAAAATGAATCACAAAGGTCTTGGGGGGGTTCTTTCCATAAGGTATCCCCCCCATCCATTAGCACCTAAAGCAACTCATGAGCAATTCTGAGATAAGTAACGACAAAAAAATGTACTAGATAACATCTCTTTAAGTGTCCCTTCCGAATGGGAGTAGCATAAGGACGGGCATGACAGCKCTGCTACATTCACTGCAGACAGAGGCAGGTATTTTTCCGTATTAATGGGACTCAATTTCTGTGCCTGCCTTTAAAAAAACATTAAACAAACAATGGGTTCTGGAGAGCTTAGAATTGCCTGAGACAATTGACATGAAGGTGTCTCTCTCTGACCCCTCTATCCCAGGAGAACTCTGGGTATTGTGCCATTGATTTCCACTGAAAATCACCTGTAATGAGCTTGCGTAACCACACCAGGGATGTTGGGTAAACAGTGGGAAGAAACGTTCCCCAACTCCCAAGCTCCCTCAAAGACGAAATGAGATTGGAGTCTGTTACTAACTGGGTAATGCAGTATTCACGAGCGGAGTGTGTGTACAGAGACGTGTTAATTAGAAGCAGTCGGTGGTGGGGTGCACCACACACATACTGCCTGCTACCACACATAGTGTGTGTGTATGTGTATGTGTGTGTGTGCCTGTCATTCAACTATTCTCCTCGGGGTACTGACAAGAAAAAGGGAGGACAGAACAGGTATTCATGGCCTTATCTCCCTCCCTCCATCCTTCCCTCTCTCTCTCCTCTTTCAAAAGGTATATGTCAGATACGGGACCTACAAAGAAAGAATAACATTTACTTAGTCTTCTCTCTCTCTTCTCTCTCTCTCTCTTCTCTCTCTCTCTCTCTCTCTCTCTCTTCCGCTGAGACTCTCTCTCTTCATCCCTAGGAGTTGCATTGTTATAAACGAGGATCGAAGAGAGAGATGTGTTTAGTGTGTTGTGGTGTGTGTGTGTGTGTGTGTGTGTGGTGTGTGTGTGTGTGTGTTGTGATGTGTGTGGTGTGTGTGGTGTGTGTGGTGTTGGTGTGTGTGTGTGTGTGTGTGTGTGTGTGTGTGTGTGTTGTGTGTGTGTGTGTGCGTTTGTGTGTGTGCGTGTGAAACCAAAGCATAGTGAGATAAAGAGGGAGGGAGAGAGAGAGATGGAGAGGAAGACTGAGAAGGAGAGATTGAGTGTATGTTCCAAAATAGCACTTATCTATCCTAACTGTAAACATATTCATTTCTGTTATACCAACAAACCCCACTGAGCACACATACTGTCACTGCTACCACCATTATCTATGGGCTGCAAGAGCAGGGTAGGGTTGCCATAGGAACCCGGGAAAGGTAATGGCCATGTTCTTGAGCACATGCCRCAGGGGTTGAGGGGGGMAAAGGAGGGGAGGGGACGCGGGGGGTGCAAGTGAGTCAGAATAAGGACCGGTGATGAGGGGTTGAAGTTAAAAAAGCAAAACCTTCTCTCGTCTACCCATTCATAACCGCACCCTCAACATTACTCAACACCAGCACACAAAATGAACTCACTAATAGCATAACATTTACAGTAATGTGATAACATTTGAAGCGTTGTCACTCTATTTTCCGTAATGTGTTCAKTGGAGGATTGAGTTAATGCTGAGTTAATGTTAATGATGTTATCTGTGATGAGAAGGGGAACTCATCTCAGGCATGAGGTTTCATCAGGGGCTTACAGCATTAATAAATGATCCCTAATGGGATGGAGCTAACCCTTACCCCACACTGTCCAGTGTGTGTGTTTGTGTGTGTGTGTGTGTGTCTTCATGAAATATTACCGAAGATAATTTAAGCATAATTCAGATGCAGGCAGCACACAACAGGCAGTGGATATTTATTTAGGATAGCCTACCTGTATTAATGCAGCTGGCCAGGTTTATATTCACTTAATTGAGCACTTTAACTGTATAGAATAGAATTACTTGATTTTTCCAGATGGATCTTCAGTTTTGGCAAGTCAGATAAGACAGCAACATTCACACATGACTACAAATGCTTACTCGCTGCACATTGTAACGATGATATGTGAACGTTTCCATACAGCCGTTACATCTTAGCTAGTGGAAAGCCACGGCAGCAATCTTTCAACTCTTGACTCGGAAGAAACAAAGCCTATTATAAACTTCTGTATCCAGTTGCAGTTGGAACACCAAAAACCAGAGAATATTCAGAAAAATATTAAAAACACTTTTTGTATCGAGTGAGAAAAGCCTGCTTGCATGTGTGTAGATCTTTGTTTTGGTTGCACCGTGCTTAGAAACGACTAGTTCCTGCAAAGATGTTGGGAAATGCAAAATGTCTGGCAGCTAAAATGGCGAGGGGAACTTAGGTGGATGGATTATCTTGGCAAAGGAGGAATGCTCATTAACAGGGATGTAAACAAATTTGTGCACARGATTTGAGAGAAATAAACTTTTTGTGCGTGTGGAACATTTCTGGGATCTTTTATTTCAGCTTATGAAACATGGAGCCAACACTTTACTTGTTGTGTTTACATTTTTGTTCAGTGTATAAATAAAGGGGCCAATGTGTGACATAAGGGTCAACATTTCTAAATGGTTTGATATACATTTAAATATGATTTTCTTGTATCTCCACATGTGTAGTTACAGGAATAAGTGTCTAGATAGGCACAATGAGACCATAACTCCTAGCAACAACAAAACATCTTCAAGTAATTTTAAAATGTCACTTTCTTTAGTAAGATTCTCTATCATTTATAGCCATGCTGGACCTCCCAGAAGAATGAAAAAGATAAACAACGGCCTTTCTATATATTTTTTAATAGTTTATAGAATAATTGAATACAATAATATAATACAATGGGTTCTATCAACAAAATAATTGATAATAATAATAACCAATAATGAAATAATTATAATCAGTAAACTCTTTAAGCAGTGTGTGTGTGTGTGTGTGTGTGTGTGAAATCTATACATCATGTTCTTTCTTCCTCTGTCCTTGTTTCCTCCATTCCTTGCCTCTGTGCATTAGAGCCCGAGGGGAGGAACCTGCCCTCCACTCCCCCAATGTGCTTCGAGAGGGAGGTGAGGAATGGAGGAAACAAGGGGAGRATCTCAATTGCATTTCCTTCATTCCTCACATCCTCTCTCMTCGCCTCCTTCTCAAAACCCATTAGATATGAAGGTGAGAGGGGACCTTTTCTGACCTTTTCATCCAATAGTTTTTGAGAAGGAGACGAGKTGAGAGGACGCAACGAATCAAGGAAATGCAACTGAGGACAGAGGAAGCAAGTATTTGACAGCTATACCTTTTTTTTGACAGTGCCAGACTGACTGAGCTACCCTAATACCAATGGCCTGTCCAGAAACAACCCATAGCCCCTACTGCCCAGAGTCTAGACACTTGTGGAGATCTGAGAGGGATTGATGGGTGGTGACATGGTGAGAGCTCCACCTTACCCTCTGATATGCTTTGTGSAATGTTGGCGGTATTKCTTAAACCTGTCCAATTCTATCAGATATCCRCTAGRGKTAAGGGGTAGGGGCTAGGGGTTGTTTCTGGACAGGACCCCACAACCCTTCAGGTGTRTGGTGGACCTACAGTACGACACKTGAGGYGTTGGTTGGATGTTTCATTCCATTGCTATACACACACAGATTTGCACTGGTGTAAACTGGACACACACACGGCACCCTATCAGGCTGAGATAAAGGCGGGTCTGGTTAAGCTGGAGACCTGCTGTAAACGTGAACTGAAGACCTGCTGTAAACAGTGAACTAGAGACCTGCTGCTAAAGTGAACTGGAGACTGCTGTAAACAGTGAACTGGAGACTGCTGTAAAACAGTGAACTGAAGACCTGCTTGCAAACAGCTGAACAGGCGACTGCATGCATGCTAAACAGTGACTGGAGACCGTGCTGCAAACAGTGAACTGAGACCTGCTGTAACAGATTGAAACTGAGACCTGCTCGCAAACAGTGAATGAAGACCTGCTGCAAACAGTGAACCTGAAGACCTCTGCAAAAGTGAACTGAAGATTGCTGCAAACAGTGAACTGAAAGCCTGCTGAAACAGTGAAGGCAAACTGAAAAAAAACGAAACACCTGCTGTAACAGTGAACTGAAGACCTGCTGCAAACAGTGACTGAAGACCTGCTGCAAACAGTGAACTGAAGACTGCTGTAACAGTGAGCTGAGTACTGTGGCAAAAGTGAATGAACACCTGCTGCAAACAGTGACTGAAGACCTGCTTCCAAACAGTGATGTCACTGAAGACCTGCTGTAAAACAGTGAACTGAAGACCTGCTGTAACAGTGAAACTGGAGTACTTGCTTAAACTAGTGACAACGAATAGACCTGCCTAGCAAACAGTGAGGATATATTCCAACATTTTACTCATTCACTACGAATGTCCAGCTATTAGATTAGATGTGCAATAGCCATAATATGGCACTCATGCTTTAACTATGAAAGGTCACACACATCGATTCAAATAAGACCACGTGGCGGAGCGACAATTGTAGCGGTCGGCGCTGGCATAGCGAGTCCCCATAGCAGAGATTTCTTTCCAGACCATGGAGTGAAATCGTTACGCAATCTGTATACAACTCTGGAATCCAGCTGATCTGTCTGGCAGTGAACAGTGGTCATTAGGCCTCATTTACTGCCCTTTAAAAACATAGCTGATATGGCTGGACTTGCTTAAACAATGTGGTTTTTATGATATTGAGATGTACAACTATGCATAAAGGGAACCATGAGCGGATAAAAGCGATCCATAATTTCGATTAAGACATTAATGAGTGACTAAAGATGGTCGTAAGTCAATATAACATTTGTTCAGCACTTTTGAAATGTACAGTGTTCTCCGTACCAAGCAGTAAATAAACCGCTGTGGTGCGGCGGTCCTTCCTGTCACAATCTTGTCATTCAAAGTCTGGCATTCTCCTGGATGTTATGGTGCTTTCAAGAAGACTGGGAATCTGAAAAAAACAAGGTCGAATCATGAAGTCAGTGATCTTCAGGTCGGAGCACTAGAAAGAGGCCCGACTTGGAATTCAGCGTCGATGACCGTCAAAATGTATTTTCCCAGTCGAGCCTTATTTTTTGCCACTAGTTTGTCTTGAACCCCGCAAAAGTCATGTGGATTGACGAGCATGCCAATAGTTTCAACTTTTTCTAGTCCACTGGTGTTGCATGTGAGTGTTATCACTTTAAGCTTGGAAAAGAGACCCTAAAACTGGGACCACACACCCTCTCCACTGACAGAGGCTAGTGATTGCTTTTCAACGCTTGCGATTAGCACCACTAGAGTTCTCCAAACCCACACATTGTTGAATTTGCGATTTCCAACATGTTGTGTAATGTTTATGTGCAATGAAGGATGAGCACGGATACGTGTTTATCTATAATATCTCTTCATATGACAAGGATTGAAAAGGATTTSCCTGTAGATTGTCGACTTGGTTCATGATGATGACTGCTTGTCTAGCTTACTAGCTAAGATTTTGAAAGTATGATCTTGACATGATCAGTCCAAWMAAAGCTACGGTAGGTATAATGTCATTTGACGTCATTTTATCTGTGGCCAATGACCTTGAGCCTTCTTGGATGGGCACTTCTAATGTAAATCTATGGCAGCACCCAATGGGCTTGAATTTTCGACCTCTCCCCGTAGATTTTGCGGTGACGTAGTGTCCCCATGAGTGACAGAACACTGAGCCAATCACGGCAAAACTAGAGAACATTACCAAACCCTACGCTTCGTATTTTCCGCTGGCTGCCCCACCACCACAGAAAGCACTGAGCTAGGCTGAAACACATGCAACAACCAATATATATATATTTTCTTAATTGCTCAACAGTGGGAGCTCAAAATAGCTGGGGCTCTGCTCTGTATGACATAATTTAATAAGATTACCAATGGTTAGTTAAGTAACTAGGATATATCAGTCAGTGAACCATTTACAGTAACAGCAGTTCATTAATAAGTCAATACACACTAAATCTTATGCAGAAATTGACCTTACCTTATCTTGGCACTGTGGCATAGTATGAGCAGCTATTAATCAATGAATTAATAGATTCATAGAATGCATTCAAAAGGGTGACTTCCAACTTTGAAAGAACAGGAAGTGTTGGCTGTGCACTTGACCAGGTATTCCATTTTTAACCCCACCCACATTTTATCAATGAATTATCAATTCATTTTTTGGTTTTATATGCAAAAATAAATTACRTGCAATTTTTTCATGCTCCCCATTACTCAGAAAACAAAGRATCAAAATGTACATAGGCCTTAATCTTACCTCAGGAATCTTGATTTAATGTTGTCAATGAAATAGGCAAATTACCTTGACCGTTTAACAACATAGACACCAAAATGTTCTGTCAAACCTCAAGATCAATATTAATTCCTGCACTTTGGCTGTTTTTAAATTGAGTGCAGCATCACACAAGCTCTTTATCACTTGATGTCATTCAGAAATCAAATGCAAACAGGGTCTCAGAGCATTTCGTATTATTCTGTACATAAATCAAGACACCCATTTAGTACATTTACATTTACATTTAAGTCATTTAGCAGACGCTCTTATCCAGAGCGACTTACAAATTGGTGCATTCACCTTATGATATCCAGTGGAACAACCACTTTACAATAGTGCATCTAACTCTTTTAAGGGGGGGGGGGGGGGGGGGGTTAGAAGGATTCTTATCCTATCCTAGGTATTCCTTAAAGAGGTGGGGTTTCAGGTGTCTCCGGAAGGTGGTGATTGACTCCGCTGACCTGGCGTCGTGAGGGAGTTTTGTTCCACCATTGGGGTGCCAGAGCAGCGAACAGTTTTGACTGGGCTGAGCGGCGACTGTACTTCCTCAGAGGTAGGGAGGCGAGCAGGCCAGAGGTGGATGAACGCAGTGCCCTTGTTTGGGTGTAGGGCCTGATCAGAGCCTGAAGGTAGGAGTGCCGTTCCCCTCACAGCTCCGTAGGCAAGCACCATGGTTTGTAGCGGATGCGAGCTTCAACTGGAAGCCAGTGGAGAGAGCGGAGGAGCGGGCGGTGACATGAGAGAACTTGGGAAGGTTGAACACCAGACGGGCTGCGGCGTTCTGGATGAGTTGTAGGGTTTAATGGCACAGGCAGGGAGCCCAGCCAACAGCGAGTTGCAGTAATCCAGACGGGAGATGACAAGTGCCTGGATTAGGACCTGCGCCGCTTTCTGTGTGAGGCAGGGTCGTACTCTGCGAATGTTGTAGAGCATGAACCTACAGGAACGGGTCACCCTTGATGTTAGTTGAGAACGACAGGGTGTTGTCCAGGATCACGCCAAGGTTCTTAGCATCTGGGAGGAGGACACAATGGAGTTGTCAACCGTGATGGCGAGATCATGGACGGGCAGCCCTTCCCGGGAGGAAGAGCAGCTCTGTCTTTGCCGAGGTTCAGCTTGAGGTGGTTGATTCGTCACCACCACTGATATGTCTGCCAGACATGCAGAGATGCGATTCGCCACCTTGGTTATCAGAAGGGAAAGAGAAGATTAATTGTGTGTGTCTGCATAGCAATGATAGGAGAGACCATGTGAGGATATGACAGAGCCAAGTGACTTGTGTATAGCGAGAATAGGAGAGGGCCTAGAACAGAGCCCTGGGGACACCAGTGGTGAGAGCACTTGGTGCGGAGACAGATTCTCGCCACGCCACTGGTAGGGAGCGACCTGTCAGGTAGGACGCAATCCAAGCGTGGGCCGCGCCGGAGATGCCCAACTCGGAGAGGGTGGGAGAGGAGGATCTGATGGTTCACAGTATCAAAGGCAGCCGATAGGTCTAGAAGGATGAGAGCAGAGGAGAGAGAGTTAGCTTTAGCAGTGCGGAGCGCCTCCGTGACACGGAGAAGAGCAGTCTCAGTTGAATGACTAGTCTTGAAACCTGACTGTTTGGATCAAGAAGGTCATTCTGAGAGAGATAGCAAGGAGAGCTGGGCCAAGGACGGCACGTACAGAGTTTTGGAGAGAAAAGAAAGAAGGGATACTGGTCTGTAGTTGTTGACATCGGAGGGATCGAGTGTAGTGTTTTCAGAAGGGGTGCAACTCTCGCTCTCTTGAAGACGGAAGGGACGTAGCCAGCGGTCAAGGATGAGTTGAATGAGCGAGGTGAGGTAAGGGAGAAGGTCTCCGGAAATGGTCGGGAGAGAGAGGACGGGGATAGGTCAAGCGGGCCAGGTGTTGGGCGGGCCGCCGTCCACAAGACGCGGATTTTATCTGGAGAGAGAGGGGAGAAAAGAGGTCAAAGCACAGGGTAGGGCAGTGTGAGCAGAACCAGCCGGTGTCGTTTGACTTAGCAAACGAGGATCGGATGTCGCTCGACCTTCTTTTTCAAAATGGTTGACGAAAGTCTATCCGCAGAGAGGAGGAGGGGGAGGGAGGGAGGAGGGATTTCAGGAGGGAGGAGAAGGGTGGCAAAGAGCTTCTGGGTTAGAGGCAGATGCTTGGAATTTAGAGTGGTAGAAGTGGCTTTAGCAGCAGAGACAGAAGAGGAGAATGTTGAGAGGATGGGAGTGAAAGGATGCCAGGTCCGCAGGGAGGCAGTTTTCCTCCATTTCCGCTCGGCTGCCCGGAGCCCGTTCTGTGAGCTCGCAATGAGTCGTCGAGCCACGGAGCAGGGAGGGGAGACCGAGCCGGCCTGGAGGATAGGGGACATAGAGAGTCAAAGGGATGCAGAAAGGGAGGAGAGGAGGGTTGAGGAGGCAGAATCAGGAGATAGGTTGGAGAAGGTTTGAGCAGAGGGAAGAGATATAGGATGGAAGAGGAGAGATGGTAGCGGTGGGAGAGAGAGCGAAGGTTGGACGGCGCGATACCATCCGAGTAGGAGCAGCTGTGGGAAAAGCAC
>NW_019942545.1:195886-253942 GCF_002910315.2 Salvelinus sp. IW2-2015 | reverse complement strand
GTCAGAAGTACCCTGACCGAGCAGAGGAAAGAGAGTTAGGCTTTATAGCACGTGCGGAGCGGCCTCCGTGACACGGAGAAGAGCAGTCTCAGTTGAATGACTAGTCTTGAAACCTGACTGATTTGGATCAAGAAGGTCATTCTGAGAGAGATAGCAAGGAGAGCTGGCCAAGGACGGCACGTTCAAGAGTTTTGGAGAGAAAAGAAAGAAGGGATACTGGTCTGTAGTTGTTGACATCGGAGGGATCGAGTGTAGTTTTTTTCAGAAGGGGTGCAACTCTCGCTCTCTTGAAGACGGAAGGGACGTAGCCAGCGGTCAAGGATGAGTTGATGAGCGAGGTGAGGTAAGGAGAAGGTCTCCGGAAATGGTCTGGAGAAGAGAGGAGGGGATAGGGTCAAGCGGGCAGGTTGTTGGCGGGCCGCCGTCCACAAGACGCGAGATTTCATCTGGAGAGAGAGGGAGAAAAGAGGTCAAAGCACAGGGTAGGGCAGTGTGAGCAGAACAGCCGGTTGTCGTTTGAGCTTAGCAAACGAGGATCGGATGGTCGTCGACCTTCTTTTTCAAAATGGTTGACGAAGTCATCCGCAGAGAGGAGGAGGGGGAGGAGGGAGGAGGATTTCAGGAGGGAGGAGAAGGGTGGCAAAGAGCTTCCTAGGTTAGAGAGCAGATGCTTGGAATTTAGAGTGTGTAGGAAGTGGCCTTTAGCAGCAGAGACAGAAGAGGAGAATGTAGAGAGGAGGAGTGAAAGGATGCCAGGTCCGCAGGGAGGCAGTTTCCTCCATTTCCGCTCGGCTGCCCGGAGCCCTGTTCTGTGAGCTCGCAATGAGTCGTCGAGCCACGGAGCAGGGAGGGGAGACCGAGCCGGCCGGAGGATAGGGGACATAGAGAGTCAAAGGATGCAGAAAGGGAGAGAGGGAGGTGTGAGGAGGCAGAATCAGGAGATAGGTTTGGAGAAGGTTTGAGCAGAGGAGAAGATGATAGGATGGAAGAGAGAGAGTAGCGGGAGAGAAGAGCAAGGTTGGACGGTTCGCGATACAATCCGAGAGTAGGGGGCAGTGTGGATAGTGTTGGATGAGAGCGAGAGGGAAGAAGGATACAAGGTATGGTCGGAGACTTGGAGGGGAGTGCAATGAATAGCGGAAAGAACAGCATCTAGTAAAGAATGAGGTCAAGCGTATTGCCTGCCTTGTGAGTAGGGGGGAAGTGAGAGGGTAGGTGGCAAAAGAGGAGAGGAGTGAAAGAAGGAGGCAGAGAGGAATGAGTCAAAGTTAAGACGTGGGGAGGTTAAAGACCCAACAACTGGTGAAGGTGAGCCATCCTCAGGAAAGGAACTTATCAAGGCGTCAAGCTCATTGATGAACTCTCCAAGGGAACCTGGAGGGCGATTAGATGATAAGGATTTAAGCTTGAAAGGGCTGGTAACTGTGACAGCATGGAATTCAAAGGAGCGATAGACAGATGGGTCAGAGGGAGAAAGAGAGATGCCACTTGGGAGAGATGAGGATCCCAGTGCCACCACCCCGCTGACCAGAAGCTCTCGGGGTGCGAGAACACGTGGGCAGACGAGGAGAGAGCAGTAGGTAGTAGCATGTTTATCTGTGGTAATCCTGTTTCCGTCAGTGCCAAGAAGTCGAGGACTGGAGGAAGCATAGGCTGAGATGAACTCTGCCTTGTTGGCCGCAGATCGGCAGTTCCAAGCTGCCGAGACCTGGAACTCCACGTGGGTCGTGCGCGCTGGACCACCAGGTATAGTGGCAGCGGCCACGCGGGTGAGCGTTGTATGTCTGTGCAGAGAGGAGAGAAGAGAAGAGGGATAGACAACACATAGTTGACAGCTACAGAAGAGGCTCGCTAATGCAAAGGAGATTGTAATGACAAGTGGACTACACGTCTCGATGATGTCAGAAAGTTAAGCTTACGTTGCAAAAAATCTTATTGACTAAAATGATAGTTGGCTAGCTGGCTAGCTAGCAGTGTTGCTAGCAGTGTTGACTAGGTAGGAGAACGGCGGCGCTAGCTAACGGCGGCGCTAGCTAACCTCGATAATTACTCGATAATTTCTCTAAACTACACAATTATCTTAGATACAAAGACAGCAAAGACAACTATGTAGCTAGCTAACACTACACTAATCAAGTCGTCCTCTGTTAATGTAATAGTTCCTACAGTGCTGCTATTCGGTAGAAGTTAGCAAAAAATCTTATTGACTAAATGATAGTTGTAGCTGGCTAGCTAGCAGTGTTGCTAGCAGTGTTGACTAGGTAGGAGAACAGGCGGCGCTAGCTAAGCGCGGCGCTAGCTAACCTCGATAATTACTCGATAATTACTCTAAACACACAATTATCTTAGATACAAAGACAGCAAAGACAACTATGTAGCTAGCTAACACTACACTAATCAAGTCGTTCGTGTATGTATAGTTCCTACAGTGCTGCTATTCGTAGAAGTTAGCAAAAAATCTTATTGACTAAAATGATAGTTGGTAGCTGGCTAGCTAGCAGTGTTGCTAGCATGTTGTTACTCAGGATAGAGAACGCGCGGCGCTAGCTAACGGCGGCGCTAGCTAACCTCAATAATTACTCGATAATTACCTCTAAACTACACAATTATCTAGATACAAAAGACAGAAACAAAGACAACTATGTAGCTAGCTAACACTACACTAATCAAGTCGTTCCGTTGTAATGTAATAGTTCCTACAGTGCTGCTATTCGGTAGAAGTTAGCTAGCTGGCTAGCTAGCAGCTAGCAGTGTTGACTACGTTAGAAGGATGAAAATAGCTGGCTAGCTAACCTCGATAATTATTCTAAACTACACAATTATCTTTGATACAAAGACGGCTATGTAGCTAGCTAAGAAAAAATTGCTAAGATCAAACAAATCAAACCGTTGTACTGTAATGAAATGAAATGTAATACTACCTGTGGAGCGAAGCGAAATGCGACTACTCGCTCCAACACACTTGTCTGTATTACGTTTAGTATATGTTACGAATTAAAATTCGTATTATATGTTATGAATTTGCAAAAAGTACAATATGTTATACATTTGTCCATGATGAGATTTGAACTCGCTACCTTTGGGTTGCGAGACATTTGTGTTATACGCCTACCCATCCACCGCAACGTAACCATACCAAACGTAACGTAACATACACTACATGACCAAAAGTATGTGGACACCTAATCGTCGAACTTCTCGTTCCAAAATAATGGGTATTAATATAGAGTTGGTCCCCCATTTTTCTGCTATAACAGCCTACCCTCTTCTGGGAAGGTTTTCCACTAGATGTTGGAACATTGCTACAGGGACTTGCTTCCATTCAGCCACAAGACCATTAGTGAGGTCAGGCATTGTTGGGCGATTAGGCCTGGCTCGCAGTCGGCGTTCCAATTCATCCCAAAGGCGTTTGATGGGGTTGAGGTCAGGGCCCTGTGCAGACCAGTCAAATTATTTCACACCGATCTCGACAAACCTCTATGGACCTTGTTTTGTAAACGGGAGCATTGTCATGCTGAAACAAGAAAGGGCCTCCCCCAAACTGTTGCCACAAAGTTGGAAGCACAKAATCGTCTAGAATGTCATTGTATGCTGTAGCGTTAATATTTCCCTTCACTGGAACTACGGGGCCTAGCCTGAACCTTRAAAAACAGCCCCAGACAATTAATCCTCCTTCACCAAACTTTACAGTTGGCACTATGCATTGGGGCAGGTAACGTTCTCCTGGCATCTGCCACATCCAGATTCGTCCGTCGGACTGCCAGATGGTGAAGCGTGATTCATCACTCCACAGAACGTGTTCCACTGCTCTGGAGTCCAATGGTGGCGAGCTTTATACTGCTACAGCCAACGTTTGGCATTGCGCATGGTGATCTTAGGCTTGTGTGTGGCTGCTCGGCCATGGAAACCCATTTCATGAAGCTCCCGATGAACAGTTCTTGTGCTGACGTTGCTTCCAGAGGCAGTTTGGAACTCAGGAGTGAGTGTTGCAACCTAGACGTTTCCACTTCATAATAACAGCACTTATAGTTAACAGCACTTACAGCAATTACAGTTACAAATACATGGCTGTGTGCTCGATTTTATACACCTGTCAGCGAAGGGTGTGGCTGAAATAGCTGAATCCACTAATTTCAAGGCGTGTCCACGTACTTTTGGCCATGTAGTGTATCATACTAATTTGATTTACATTTACATTTACTAGATTACGTCTAGTCTATGAGACCAGGCTGCAAAAGCACATTAAAAAACTATTATGCATAATTATTAAAGAACCTCATTAATGACAGTATCTATTTTTGTTTTATTAATCATATTAAAGCAGCTATTTCTGTTTGAAGCATTGGATTTTGCAATCACATACATTCTTTTGAATATGTGTGCCCATAAAAACAGTTTCACACCATAAGATAGGGAGATAGGGAGATAGGGAGATACGAAATGTTAAAAGGTTACAGTAGACTTCTGAGACATCAATACAAAGAAGAGTCTGACAGCAATATCCAGGAATTTCACGGAATCAAGGTCAATGTATTTTTTTTTCATGTCACGATTTTTGCCAAATCTGTAAAGACTCCAAGCATGAGAAAGGGTTTTCATTCAACTCGTTAATTATGTTGAAGCTAATTATTATTAATGACATTGTAACAGCTCCAAACACTTGTCCACTACAAGAAATGCTAATTGGTACTCCAGTTTATAGAAAGACCCATCAGCAGTTTTTCTCTATTAGAGTCGTTGACAGTCACTCAATTAGCCCATGTCAGCTAACATTTTATAGGTTGCTAGGTACATTTCTAGCGATGTAAACCTTGTAGTAATCATGGCCAAATCGCAAGGCACATGCCCAGCAGTCAATTTAGGAAGTAAACTAAAATCACAATTCAATCATCTAAAAATATTTTAAAAATTCAACAACTTCTCAATAAACTGAAAAGTAGAAGCTATTTATTTCAAAAGTGTTTCAAAAAGTGTTTCAAATCACTTCCTGAATTGACTGCCTTCAATTTGAATTGAGCCCAACCCTGGTGTCCAGGGACCCTAACCTCCAGGGGGCCCCCGTCTCAATTCAATTCAATTCAATTCAAGGGGCTCTCTCACTCAGAATTTCAGGAAATTAGCTTTAAAATGGCAACATTTTCTCTCCGTACCACATTACAAAATGTGTAGAACTACAAGAATTTCTTTATTCCTCATGGCACATTTTGGGGGAATTGGAGGACATTCACTTTAAAGCTGCGATTATTCCTCTCCTCTGCCAAGAGTGGGGCCACTAAAATGGTTTGTCCACGAGGTGGTGGGGCCCCACAACCACATCTCGCATAGGGCCCCAAAAATGCTAGAAATGGCCCTGGTGACTGGGCTTTTTAAAAATAGAGGCGATCATTCCGAGATGGCGCACACATTGATTAATTACACCGTTTGAAATGCTGCGGTGGGGGCGGATGGGATCCGCGTGGGAGACAGTGRCAGCATATAGGAGAAGGGAAGGAGTGGAGAGAGAGACGCTGAGGAGGAGAACGGAGATAGCGGGAGTCGGAGTGGAAAACTCGTCAAATGGAAGCCGTAATTAGTGGTCTGTGAAGTGAAAGCGAGCTGGCCCAGGCCTATCCCAGGTGTCCATAACTTAGCCCACTCAATTTAGAGTGAGAGACCTAGGTGGCGGCGGCCCACCTGTTCCCAGACTTTTCCGTCAACGTTGATGCATGTGACCATATGGACTTGCCAGGCTCATTGTCTAGGGGCGGGAAATCCCAATTATAGGCTACTTTTAGGAATTCACTCACTTAACTGCATGGAAGAAKGCTACCTTTGTGCCACAGCTGTCAAAATCAATTCAAGTGTGACCATCTCATTTGCTCTTTTAGAAACTTTTAGAAAGTCAGTTACATCATATAGGCCTAAATGGTAAGAAAATACATGTGATAGAGAGAGTGACTAATTAGTCCTAGTTTAAATATCCCATAGCAGCATAATCATTACAGTGAGTGACGCACCAGCTTATATGTGCTCAACAACCTGCGCTTATTTCTCGCAATTGTTGTTTGCGCTTTGACGCCTTGTCAACCCAACTAGTGCGTGTATACTCCAAGCCTGGGTTGCATCAAAACAAGGTTTATCTTCAGTTACTGTTTACAGCTCTATTTCTACCGACATATGAAACTCAATGGCATGGACAGATGATACTTACCCACAGTTTCAGCAGTGGAACCAGGACGCACAGAATGTGCAGATAATAATACGTTTGGCCAACAGGGATTTTTTTGGTAGCAAAAAATACAGTTGACCTGTTTTCTTGGCATATCATAGAAACTGTAATTCTATGTGATATTTAACACCCACACTCATTTACAGAGAAAGTTGGCTCTCTGCATGCCATTGACATCATGCGCAGCATCATCAAGGGAGGCATCTTTAGCCTACAACAGCTGTGATTTGAGTATTGTCTTAATAGCTTGATGAGTCATATCTTCTTGATGCATATCTCAGGCTCACTACCTTATAGTTTTAATTGGATGTTTTATCGCGCATTGCTACTGTTAACTATGTTGAGTGAGTGGGCTGATATTGCCTGCCTCTCAACAGCAGTTCATCCATGGCAGTATTAGATATGGGAGATAGATATTCTCCCTGGCTGCATGCCTCCAGGAAGAGATCCTCATTACAGTCTCATGTCTCCTTCCCAGGCTTCCCAGCAGCCCACCACCATCCTACAGCAGCTCTCTGCTGCCATGTCATCTCCCACTCCTTCCACCCGGCCAGCACACGTCAAGCAGGGTGCGTATGGCAGGCAGGCTGTCAAGATCCCTTTTCAGACAGAGCCCGCCTCACTCGTTCTCTGTGTGGATTGAGTTCTGTGTTTGTGAATGTCACTGCAGGTGCCAGTTGGACCTAAGGGCCAGAGCTCAACCATCTATAATTACAGTCATGTTCTTTATAGCACTCCTTCTCCACCTCTAGCCTCACCATTGTCTGTCTGTTGGTCGCTCAGGCCAGGGCAGTGATTGTTTGCTCTGACACCTTTCTGCTCCTCTTACTTTCAACTCACTTATATTGAGGTTCATTTCAGTATTGGCATTATTTCTGATATTATTCAATGAGTAGTTCGGATTCCTCTCGTTTTGACAGAGTTGTATAATATAGTGTCGTTTTGCTAAATGTTGCATCAGGCTGTCGCCAGAGTACCATGACAAGCAGCCAGCGTGCAAAATCTGTATTTTCCTATTGCTGGAAGGATGTCAGACAGAAATTGAGGAATGGAGGGGATAAAACGGTAGATGGTAGATCTGATTTATAACTCGTGATTGGACACCATGCGGGTTGAAACGGGTTGATTGTCACTTAAGATAAAGGACAGCACAACAGGCAATAAGAAGAAGTTAGCTTCCATGCAGTTGTGTGTGTGTGTGTGTGTGTGTGTGTTTGGTGTGGTGTGTGTGTGTGTGTGTGTGTGTGTGTGTGTGTGTGTGTGTGTGTGTGTGTGTGTGTGTGTGTGTGTGTGTGTGTGTGTGTGTGTGTGTGTGTGTGTGTGTGTGTGTGTATAACGTCGCTCTCTGCTATTCTCCAGACCTGGTGGAGCTGATGATGATCCAGAATGCCCAGATGCACCAGGTCATCATGAACAACATGACCATGTCAGCCCTCAGCTCATTTGGCTATTCCCAGCCCCAGCTCCACCCTCYGTCTACCTCTGAGGTTCAGTCATTTGGCTATCCCCAGCCCCACCCTCCACCCCTGAAGTACATTTACTGTTAGTCACATGTGCCAACTTATCATCCAGCCTGTCCGTGTGCAGCACACTCATCTTACATTATTCATCTGAAAACATGTGTTTCAGTAGGTAGAGACATACTTATTCTGATATGACAATCTGGAAAAGTAAACAGACCGAGGTCAGAGTGACTCCTCACATTAGCTAATGCACCTAAAAGTTATTTTTGGAGTCTGTTTTGGGTCACACTGTTCCTAGTCAGTTAAGTGGTTGTGTTGAGGCTCCATAAGCAGTAGGTYGTCCAACCCATTGCAGTGGAGAGTGAGGATGAGCCCCAAATGGCACCCTAATCACTATATAGTGCACTACTAGGGAATATGGTGCCATTTGACAAATGCTGTGTCTGAATGGGCTGTTTTTATCCTCCCCTCCAGGCCAGCTGTCCCCAAGTGATTTTACAGCTCCCGAGTGGTGCAGCGCTCTAAGGCGCAGCATCTCAGTGCTAGAGGCGTCAGACCCTGGTTTGATCCCGGGCTGTATCACAACCGGCCGTAATCGGAAGTCCCATAGGGCGGGCTCACAATTGGCTCAGCGTCGTCCAGGTTAGGGGAGGGTTTGGCTGGGGTAGGCCGTGATTGTAAATAAGAATTTGTTCTTAACTGACTTGCCTAGTTAAATAAGGGTTACATACTGCAGGATGAGGAGGAGGAGGATCCAGAGGTGTACCATTACCAGCCTACCCCGGCCTACCTGCCATACCCAACCTGGTTGCCTCCACCCCAGCCTGGTCTACCACAACACTGCTGAACCCCTGGAGCTAGCACCCTCCCCACACAGAGACACCATCAGGTGAATCACAACACAACCCCATTCATAACCTCTACTGTACCCACACTTACATAGACTGATGTTGTGAAACAATGTGGGCCAGAGATAACAATGATATGTGATGTCATCCAGGAGGGCGGTCCCACCTCCTCCCCCACCCAGTGCTACCAGGACCGTGGGGGCTGACGTCCCTCCAGCAACAGGTGCACAACTGGAACACTCTGCACATCTCTGCTGTATATCTGTCTAACACAGCTCGCAGCACTAACGTTAACACATGGGTGTCCATAGCGGAACACCAGATAAAACATTGGGAGGGAGTTACCATAGAAATAGAATGACTCAATAATCTGTGGTACTGTACATACAGAACATTGAGTTGGGGGATGGGAAGCCTCAAAGCCCTTATTGGGCATGTAAGGGGCTGTGTAACGGTCTTCTAACATGTAGGCTCTAACCATATATATCTTATTAAATTACTACTAATTCCTAATTCTATGGATCTAACATCCCATTAGCACCCTCTACAGCATCCATTCATCGTTAACCTTATTATTATAGATTTTAGATAGAATCATTCGAAACTCATAGTAAACAGAAATACATTTCAGAGGCACTGCAGTTTTGTTCTTTATAATAGATATTCATAATATCATGTTTGTGTATCTTGCAGAAATCGTAGAATGCTCACTGCATTTCTGTTTTTTTTGTTGACACATTTTAATGTGGGCCTTCCTTTTTAGATTGTTGTTCCTTTACATGTTATTTCAAGTAAAGAAAAGGCCAAGCTCATCATTGTTCAGCATTGTTCAATGTTTTTAAGCTCACTTCCAGACTTGTACTGTAGCTCAGTTGGTAGAGCATGGCACTTTTAACACTAGGGTTGTGGGTTTGAATCCTGACACCACCCATACATAAAATGTATGACCGTAAGTCAGTTTGGATATATGTCTGCTAAATGGCATATATTATCCAATATTATAGCAGTTTTGGGCCTTATTCCTACATGCATTACATAAAACACCCAGCAGGGAGCAGCATCATCTTTGTCATGACAAAGTCAGAGGGTGCTTTTCTATGAGCGTGTGAGTTAGTTCACAGCAGGTTGGCATTTATTGTCATGAATCTTGACCTGGAGGCAGCTCTGCAGAGAGGTCACTAGCTAGCACAGCCACAAAGTCATAAAATCAGATGTTAAACCTAACCCTAACCTTAACCTTAACATGAACCACACTGCTGACCCTAATGCCTAACCCTAACCTTAAATTAAGACCAAAAAGCTCATTTTTGTATTCATACTGTACATGTTTATGATATAGCCAATTTTTACTTTGCAACTGGCTCATCTAGCGGAAATCGCTCAGGTTTGCCTCCACGGCAAGATTCGTGACAATAAATGTCAAGCCGCTCGTTTATATCCATGTCCACCAGCATGTCTATCAGGATGTCACTTGTTATTTCAGTGAGTATCTGACAAGTTCATATATACACTACATGACCAAAAGTATGTGGACACCTGCTCGTCAAACATCTCATTCCAAAATCATGGGCATTAACATGGAGTTGGTCCCCCCTTTGCTGCTACAACAGCCTCCACTCTTCTGGGAAGGCTTTCCACTGGATGTTGGAACATTGCTGCAGGGACTTGCTTCCATTCAGCCACAAGAGCAATAGTGAGGTCGGGCACTGATGTTGGGCGATTAGGCCTGGCTAGCAGTCAGCATTCCAATTCATCCTAAAGGTGTTCAGTTGGGTTGAGGTCAGGGCTCTGTGCATGCCAGTCAAATTCTTCCACACCGATCTCGACAAACATTTCTGTACGGACCTCAGGAATGGCGGCGAGCTTTACACCACTCCAACAAACGCTTGGCATTGCGTATGGTGATCTTAGGATTGTGTGCGGCTGCTCGGCCATGGAAACCCATTTCATGAAGCTCTCAACGAACAGTTATTGTGCTGACTTTGCTTCCAGAGGCAGTTTGGAACTCAGTAGTGAGTGTTGTAACTGAGGATATACAATTTCTACGCTCTAAACGCTTCAGTACCATGACCATGTCAGCCCTCAGCTCATTTGGCTATTCCCAGTCCCAGCTCCACCCTCCACCCTCAGTGGTCCCGGTCTGTGAGCTTGTGTGGCCTACCACTTTGCGGCTGAGCCGTTGTTGCTCCTATATATTTCCACTTCACAATACCAGCACTTACAATTGACCGTAGCTCAATTGCTCTAGCAGGGCCGAAATTTGCATACTGACTTGTTGGAAAGGTGGCATTCTACTGCCAATGATTGTATATGGAGATCGTAACGGGTGTGGCTGAAATAGCAGAATCCACTAATTTGAAGGGGTGTCCACATACTTCTGTATATTTAGTGTATGTCAAAAATCGGTATATTTTTCTGCATATCTAAGCATACTCCTTGAGCTGTCTGTATCCTCCAGACTAGTTGTTATTCTTTTTAAAGAAACTAAATATGGTTCTCTGCATCTATACTAAAATCTGGGTAAAAGATGGAAAGGAATGTGACTTATTCAGTACATTTCGTTATTGCTTGCTTTTCTAAAGTTTACCAACCGGCATGCCAGCTGAGACAGTTAGACAGGCTAGTTACTCTAACTTGATTGATAGCCTGAATTGCCTTTTTGGTAGTTAGGTTCCTAATCTCCCAACCTCATAACTATCTGGGCTAGCTAAAGCGAACTTCATAAATTTGCTAGGGGGCACAGAGAAACAACAGCAAAATGAACAACAAATTATACATTTTTTATTAAACAGGACAAATCTGAGGGGGCCCCTGTGCTTCCCCCTAAAATKTAACAATAGTTTTTTTTCAAGAGACTGAGTTTTGGGGCAGCAGATAGCCTAGTGGTTAGAGTGTTGGGCCAGTAACTGAAAGGTTGCTAGATTGAATCCCCGAGCTGACAAGGTAAAAATCTATCGTTTTGCCCCTGAACAAGGCAGTTAACCCACTAGGCCGTCATTGTAAATAAGAATTTGTTCTTAACCGACTTGCCTAGTTAAATAAAAAATATTTCTCACTGGAGAGAGCAAACAAAACAGAGCCCCTTTATCTCAGTATGTGTAGCTCATCTATCTGATGCTGTTTGTTCAAAAAGAGTATGACATGGTTATTGCCCGTAGCAAGTGAAGCTAGAGAGCATTTTGCCTCCCTTGATATTTAAAAAAATAATAATAACAGCCAATCAGTGTTTGCGCTAAACTGAGTGAGCTCAGCTGTCCTGACGCAACAGAGTTGATAACATTAGCAAACATTTGTAAACCGTTGAAGGAGGAATCATGGACCAGGAATTTTGGAACAGGGAGACATAAAGGTGAGTTTCTGAGGAGGAATGGAGGCGGAGAAMGAGGTTGAAGAGAATGAGGAAAGCAGATGTTGAATCTGAATCTGAGGAAGATGGCGCTAAACACGGACATGGGGTTTCGAAGAAGATTGGTGTCAAGTGAAAACCGAGTGAGCCGTGAGCCAGACCGAGATCTGGAGGTAAAATGGAAGTGAATGAGGGCGAGTTAAGTGAGGTGGAAGGTGTGGTGAAGAGCTCGGAACCCGAGCCTGGCATCGATGGATAAAGAAGAATCTGGTCCAGTAGGAGTGCCATTTTTGCCAAAGTGGATCCTTGCCTTTTGACGGTTCCATTTGTGGTTTCAGGGTGGTTGAGAAAGGAGTTGGGTGCAGTTGAATCAGTGAAGGTAATCTGTAGTGGACTTGAGATATTTGTTTGTGTTTCTTCTGACCAGAGAGAGCAGGCGCTCAGTGTCATGCGACTTGGGTAAAGATCAGTGCTGGGGATCGAAAGTGTCCGGTGCGATAGAGGCAGGTTGAAGTGGCCAGAATCAGAGTAGTGCAGAAGGTGTCGTATGCTGTGGCAGTGAAGAAAGTAGAGGAGGATGGGTCAAGGGTGAGGGAAGTAAATCACAGAAAATAGATGTTGTGGTGGCAGCTGCAGAAAAGTATTTGGGTATACGAGATCTGACGTCAGAAGAGTTACAGGGGGTGTTGAGTGGTGGTGTCCCGTCCTCCCAGGCTGTTGGCATGGTTCAGGAGCAGATCAGGTCAAAGTAGTGGAATGGGGCAGTGGGTTTTTAATGAGTGTAGGTGGCAGCTGCAGGGAAGTACCTGGGTGTATGAGATTTTACTGCAGAAGAGTTATAAGATGTTCTGAGGCTTTTACTTTGTATGAAATAGTGGTATATGTGTAGTGTTGGTTGGTGGTGTAATTTTATATTTTTTCCCCCTTTTTATTTTTGTATCACAAATTGAACGTGATTGAACACATAGTAAGTGGCGGCATGCACAAACAAAATGTGCAAATACCATGAGACCAAAGAAGAAGAAAAAGATGGTCCTGGCTCACCCCCCAAAAAGTGTCAAGGGAAGCCAGTTTGGATTTGGCTTCACACCAATCACATCAGAAACCAAACGTCATTGACAGAAAAAAACTTGATTTGTTSCTTCTCGCTATGTCAATGTCCTCCGGTGGTTAGCTAGCTAGCTAAAATCGGCCTTTCCTAAGTCAGCCATGGATGGAGATAGGAATTTGGACGTGTGGTTTTACTTAATTCTCTGTACTGGCCAATGATTATAATGGCAATTCTGATCCAACCATAAATTCATACATTGTGCCCCTGGCCTGAGAGGATGGAAGTTCAACATGTAGCTAGATGTAGTACGCTAATGTTAACTAGCTGGCCTGGTGCATCGTTGTCTATGAAAGRAAGTTAGACTAGCAAGCAAGCATTTTAGACAGGTAGCCTATGACAATAAAAACTAAAGGTGTGTACTGTATGACAGTCAGAATATAGGGCAACATGAAAGAGGAGGATGGCATTGGCGTTTCCCTTCAAGTAGGGTCAGTCAAAATGTGTTTTTCTACTTGCATGCACACACAGAAATCAGTGCCATGGACAGCCACATCATATTTAGCTTACGTTGATTGAACTAAATCGTTTTTTTGGTATATTTTAGTTGTCACTGTATTATACTAAGCATAGGGGATTAGAAGATGAAGTTGAAATGGTGCTGCAATATTGGAGGCAGCTCCTGTTTTCTTTTCGACTTGTGGTATCTCCGTTGTTCTAAATCAATAGCTGTTTAGTAGTCCGAAAATGTTGGAAAAACCGGGAGGACTAGAAAACAGCAACTATGGAAACTCAAAAATTGGGAAAAAAMCACTGATAGGACATGACTGGACAAGACGAAGTGGCAAAAGACAAACAGAAAACGCAGGTATACAGTAAATACACAGGAGATATTAGGGACAAATGGGATACACCTGGTGAGGGGGGTGGAGACAAGCACAAGACAGGTGAAATAGATCAGGGTGTGACATAAGTGCTTTTAAGAGCCTATTGATTGGTCACAAGAGAATAGAACACATGTTTTGACAGGCGTTCACAGTGACTCTTCATTCTACCGTACTTCACCACAGTATGACCTCTCATGACCCCCCGAGGGTTTAAATGTACTGTGATGAGTACACAGGGGGGTTAGAAGGCAGGAGATCAAAAGCAAACTGACTCCATGAACCCTGAAGGTGATGAAGAATACAACGAAATCTGGGGTCGGTCTTGAAATGGGAGACAATAAAGCACATACCGGTAATTCACTCACTCAATGAATGGATGGATTAATTCAATCAAGTTAAAGTTACACACAAGTAATATCTGTGCTAGAATGCATGTACAGTTAGTCGATGGAGTAGGAGATATGGGATGAGGGTTATCTGATGGACTGAGACTTGGGGGAGTCCGTGTTGTGTTGAGATKTTCCACATGAACTTCACTCTCCGTGTCAACTGACATTCCTTGGCTACTGGAGGGGAGTTTCGTGACTTGGCAGCGTCTATGGTGGATTCTGTCTCGGCCTGTTTGGGGTGTGGCTGTGGCAGATAGGGTTTAGGGGGGTGGTAGAGGGGGGGAATATTCTAGATATGGGGKAAAGGAAGCAGACCAGATGAACCAAAGCTCTGATTAAAAAGTGAGGGATTAAGAGCTCAGAGGAGAACAGGCAGATACGGCTGTCTCTCTGGCTCTGTCTCTCTAGTGATAGCAATGTTTACCCTGCTAATAATACCGAGACCCCTACACTGAGCCATACTAGACACCATAACAGAGAGACAAGGGGTGGGCAGAGAAAAGGATAGAGAGAGGGAGAGATGGAGAGAAAGACCAAAAGAAAGGGAAGTGGGAGAAAATGAACAATCCCAGTTGGAGAAACTGTGAGTTGGAAGGAAAGAGTAAACATGAAGGGACAAGGGAGAGAAAGTAGTAGAGAGGTCACAGTATGTGGGTCGAGACTGGAACAGTGTGTCCTAGGCAGAGAGCCGGTGGAGATGTTAGCCTACTGGGGAAAAAGCAATAAAGAGAGATGACAGGGACAAATAAAAAACAGAAATACCTTATTTACATAAGTATTCAGACCCTTTGCTATGAGACTCGAAATTGAGCTCAGGTGCATCCTGTTTCCATTGAGCATCCTTGAGATGTTTCTACAACTTGATTGGAGTCCACCTGTAGTAAATTCCATTGATTGGACATAATTTGGAAAAGCACACACCTGTCTATATAAGGTCCCACAGTTGACAGTGCATGTCAGAGTAAAAACCAAGCCATGAGGTTGAAGGAATTGGCCGTAAAGCTACGAGACTGGATTATGTTGAGGCACAGATCTGGGGAATGGTACCCAAAAAGTTTCTGCAGCATTAAAGGTCCTCAGGAAGACAGTGGCCTCCATCATTCTTAAATGGAAGAAGTTTAGAGCCACCAAGACTCTTCCTAGCTGGCCACCCGCCAAACTGAGCAATCGGAGGAGAAGGGCCTTAGTCAGGGAGGTGACCAAGAACCCGATGGTCACTCTGACAGAGCTAGAGAGTTCCTCTGTGGGGATGGGAGAACCTTCTAGAAGGACAACCATCTCTGCAGCACTCCACCAATCAGGCCTTTATGGTAGAGTGGCCAGACGGAAGCCACTCCTCAGTAAAAGGCACATGRCAGCCCGATTGAAGTTTGCCAAAAGGTATCTAAAGGACTCTCAGACCATGAGAAACAAGATTTCTGATGAAACCAAAATGTAACTCTTTGGCCTGAATGCCAAGCGTCACGTCTGGAGGAAACTTGGTGAAGCAGTGAAGCATGGTGGTGGCAGCTGTGGGGGTGTTTTTCAGCGGCAGGGACTGGGAGACTAGTCAGGATCGAGGGAAAGATAAACGGAGCAAAGTACAGAGAGATTCTTGATGAAAACCTGCTCCAGAGCTCTCAGGACCTCAGACTGGGGTGAAGGTTCACCTTCCARCCGYACAACGACTCTAAGCACACAGCCAAGACAATGCAGGAATGACTTCGGGACAAGTCTCTGAATGCAGGTATGCTAAGCTTGTAACATCATACCCAAGAAGACTCAAGGCTGTAATCGCTACCAAAGGGGCTTCAACAAAGTACTGAATAAAGGGTCTTAATACTTATGTAATGTAAATGTAATATTTCTCAAATATTTCTAAAAACCTGTTCTTGCGTTTTCATTATGGGGTATTGTGTGTAGATTGATGAGGGGGGAAAAACAATTTAATACATTTTATTATGAGGCTGTAACGTAACAAAATATTGAAAAAGTCAAGAGATAGAGATGAGAGATCTCCAGCTCAGTCCGTCTACAAGTTTCCATCCTTRCGGTAAGATGTTAGGCACTAATTGTATCACCCTGTTGCAGGGGAACTTTCAAGAAATGTAAAACTTGTAATGTATTTGAAGTTTGAGAAATCTTCTGAAGTTTTTAATTTCCACTTTGAAATTTCAGACTTGATTTTCCTTATGAAAAAATATATAAGCCCCTACAAAAATGTCCATTAATTATWWTCAACATAATAATTCACATTTCTTGTTACTGCAGGACTATTTTCCTGCTGTAACAAACTTGCTCAAATTAAGATCTTACATCTGTACTCTCCTTAGTCCAGAGCTTGACCATATTTATTCTACCCCACTAATAAAGCTGTATGTTGAAGTGTCTAACCCAGTCCAGCTGTTGCTGCCTGAACAGAAGTCTGTAGGTGCAAGGTCATGAGTCAGCCATGTTGTTTACAGCTGATAATCAGTCAGGCGTAGATTAATCTATCACCACTCCCCATTTACTGTGTGTGTGTGTGTGTGTGTGTGTGTGTGTGTGTATGGTGTGTGTGTGTGGTGTGTGTGTGATGTGTGTGTGTGTGTGTGTGTGTGTGTGTGTGTGTGTGTGTGTGTGTGTGTGTGTGTGTGTGTGTGTGTGGTGTGTGTGTGTGTGGTGTGTGTGTGTGTGTGTGTGTGTGTGTGTGTGTGTGTGTGTGTGGTCTTTGTGATGGTTGTACTCAACTTATTTTATTAAGACAGGTCAACACACAGAAAAAAAGTGAAAAGCACTTCAGATTTTATTATACAAAAATAATTCTAAAAACATTTTAAAAACACATGAAAACAGATATGGGAGAGTGGGATAAGTTGAGCCAAAGGGGTTAGCTGTTTCTTGGAAACCATACACAAAATTAATAATTTGAGTAAATATTTAGGAAGAGGTCATAATTTCATGGAGTCTGTGAAAAATTGTTCTATACATCATTTGGAGTCTCTATAAGCTTCAATATGAGGTCCTAAACCTGGCATGAAAGTGCATCCTTGTAACTGTGTGGGCTGATATTGTCAAAATGTTTGCCTTGGAGTAAGTTGAGCCAATGGCCATGGGGTCAGTTGAGCCAATGGCAAGTGTTAAAAGATGCTTAAAATTATTACAAGACAAAAAAAAGTGATTGTGATGGTGTTGAATTGTGTTTGGGAAACAGGTAGTGGTAATATTTCATTCAGTACAGAAATTTGTAGACGGCTTAACTTACCCGGCCTCCGGCTCAACTAAGTTGTGCCAAGAGACCACTTTTTTGGGACAAACTATGCTTTCAAAACTATAATGTTTACATGAATTCTGTTTATTTCCAGGGATACATCCTGAAATACATGTAGATATCTTTGTTAGAACGAATACTATATTTCCCTTGACAGAGTGATGCTGAATGTAAGAAATGGCTCAACTTACCCCACTTTCCTCAACAACAGTAGAGACACATCATTCTGTATGATCTGTTCACTAACTCTACCAGATACATCAGATGTCAACATTAACACACAGCTAGGTGGGCAGATCAGCTCATACACGGTCAAATTACACCTTGTTAAAATATAGACAATAAGTCTTGATCGTACAGATGGTCAGTCTATATCAATGAGTTGAGTCATGAATTGTCAGCTCACACACACCTCCCACTGGGCACACACTGGTTGAATCAACGTTGTGTCCACGTCATTTCAATGAAATTACATTGAACCAACGTGGAATAGATGTTGAATTGACATCTGTGACCACGGGGCTCCTTTGTCTGGGTTCCCAGTGTGGGATCGTGTCGTACCGTTCTGTCCTCTCACCCAGGATTAGAGYGTGTCAAGGACTTCTGAAGGTCTGGAGGCTCACCAGCTCTCCATTGTTACAAAAGAAGAGGGATGGATGCCAAGGTATGTTGAGCCCACCCCTCCCTCCCTGCCCACTTTCTTGTTCCTTTCCTCTCTACAGTTCCAATTCTCTTCTGCTCTCTCCCACTCTGTCCCTTTTGAAGTGTCTTTGATATCTTCATATTTCCCTTCCTTCACCTCCCTCATCTGTGCATGGTCATTCCACATGAATGCATCAATAAATTCATCCTCATACACACATTGGTTGAGCATATATAACATCCTGCTGTCTCAATACTGTGAGGTGTCATTGCCATAATATGACAAGTGAGGTAGAATGTACCACTGCATACAATGCGGTCAGAATGCCATACTACGCTGTGTGGCTTATCCACAGCTGGCTTTAGCCAGGCAGGGCGGCAGGGGCAGTTCATTCAGTGTGTAGACGTGACAAKGACAGTCTGGTCTTTTCCAGTCAGCAGGGAGATTAGTTTATGGCACAGCTGAAAGAACAGAGCATTTGTCTGCCTTTCTGTCARTCAAAAGATGCCATCAGATCTCTAAGCGAATAATACCTTGTATAACAAACAGTACGACATTGGACATGTAATACCTACAGTAATGAAACAGGAAAGGTATGCAATGTGTGACGGCTCTACTAGGGAATAGGGATGGAATAAATGTCACTAGGTATAAATCTATACACACCCCTCCATGCTATTATCTGATGGGCTGAGCCCCACAATGAACCTTTCTCCCTAACATCCATTCTTCCTCTTCCTCTTCCTCTCCTCTTCCTTCACCCTCTCTGGACCTCCTGTGACAYGGAGCGGCCCAGTGCTTTGGGCGCCTTGGCGAACTCCATCCTGAGTGGCTTGRCGGGGGGCAGGTCCTGTGTGATCTCGACCACGGCCCTCTTGCCAGGGCAGGCACCGTCGGGGATGGGGAAGGRACGGAGGTCCTCCTGGGTGTGTGGTGCTCCGCGGCCCAGCCGGATGCCCAGCTGTGCGGGGGTGAAGATGGGCAGGGGCAGGGTGTTCCTCTTGGGCAGGAGCTGGTGCTCCCTCACACCCCTCTCCACGGTGCCCACTCTGTACACCCCCGAGGGACAGGCCTGGGCCAGAGAGCGAGCCTCCCACTGACGAGTGTAGGTCTCCCGACGAGAGTCATCGTTCATGTTCATTGTCTGCCTGTGAAGAGATGAGACCGACACAGTTAGGAATGAACAGTTGGACATTGCKCAGTGATTTTCAAACTCTAATCTCTCTCAGTATCAAGCTGAGAATCCTACCAGCGAAAAGAAAATCATTACATTTTACAGTCAGCTGATAGATTAGCCTGACAGTTCTTATAACTAGATACATTATCCAGTAGGCTAGTCTTGAGTATGATGACTCGCAGGGTAATATAGGAGGACGTCTAGCTTTATTGATATCGAAGACTTTAAATAAGAAGAAATTACTTAATGTTGTTCAATATGTTACATCTACCAGAAGCAATTAATACTGTTTGTCAAAAGGCTGGGACTCACCTGTCCATGGCCCGGGTCTTCATGTTAACACTGTTCCAGTCGGCTTTATAGCTCTCCCTCTGAGCCTGGTTCTCCTCCCGYACGCTGCAGGCCAGCTCAGCCCCCACCACGGCCCCAGCACGCTTCTCAACAACGGTACACACCTGCATTATCACGGTTCCGTGTGGGTGAAGTTCTGTCCTTATATTGGATTTATCACCTCCGTTAGTTTCTCAGACTCCTCTATCTGTCTGTCTTGGTATCTCTGTGTTCGGTGTTCTTCTCTCTGGACTATCTGTCTGTCTGTAGTTGCTAGCCAAGGTAATCTGTGACGGTTCAGGCAGGTCTCTCCTCTCTCTTGCCTCTGTGGTGATGGTGATGGTGATGGTCTGGGGGTCTCTGCTGTCTGTGTCTGGGACCATGCCCGTCTATCTCTCTTATAGAAGCCCTGCTGCTATTTCTAAGCCATGTTGTCACTCCACAGCTAGTGTGTGCTGACACCTGACACCAAGAGCGGCCCGTCCCTGACTTTGTCCCGGGAGTTAGAACTGACTCACTCAGGGCAGCTGTTGAGAAAGAGAGAGGGAGGTGGTTGGGGGAGAGAGAAAGAGAGTGCGGTAAAGAAATGGAAGTGGGTGGGTTACCGGTAATTGTACTCAGAATCCCCTGATACCCAAATTATACCCCCAATCCCCTCTATAATCACCCCGACCTAACATGCTAAATTGAGGGACATCCGATTATCAAACGAAGTGGAAAGTTTCCCTCTGAAGAGCACTATCAGACCCTGTGTTCAGAGACATGTAAACACACACGAGCACACAGGGGGGTACTTCTGAGAGCTGGCATCTGAATAGAGCTTAGGTCTTGATGTACATATAGCAATCAGTGGCAGAACACTAATGTGGAAAGAGATTAGCTCATGCTAATAATGCTGGGTGTTGAGGGGAAACTCTATTGCCCCAAGAGAGAATACATAGATTGAACATACAAAACATGAAGAACTCTTTCCATGACATAGACTGACCAGGTGAATCCAGGTGAAAGCTATGATCCCTTACTGATGTCACCTGTTAAATCCACTTCAATCAGGGTAGATGAAGGGGGGAGACGGGTTAAAGAAGGATTTTTAAACCTTGAGATAATTGAGACATTGACTGTGTATGTGCCAGTCGGAGGGTGAATGTAAGTACCTTTGAACGGGGTACAGTAGTAGGTGCCAGGTGCACCGGTTTGTGTCAAGAACTGCGACACTGCTTAGCTTTTCAAGCTCAACAGTTTCCTGTGTGTATCAAGAATGGTCCACCCCACAAAGGACATCCAGCCAACTTCCCACAACTGTGGGAAGCATTAGAGTCAACATGGGCCAGCATCCCTGTGGAACGCTTTCGAACACCTTGTAGAGTCCATGCCTCGATGAATTGAGGCTGTTCTGAGGGCGAAAGGCAACTCAATAATATAAAAGTGTTCCTAAAGTTTGGTATACTCAGTGTACATGTACATATACTGTACATATACATACAGATTTTGAAACTGACAGTTATCTTGATAGCTAGCAGTGTGAAACTGCTGAGTTTAAGGTTGTCTCTTTCAGTAACCCTGGAGTGCCCTGGCATGTACGGCCTGGCTATATTTGGGGTAACAGTTCCTTTTAGAGACTAGAGATCAAAGGTGATGTTCTGTAGGCAGGTGGTCAGTCTATACGTGCTACGGAACAGATACCAGGCCAAGGCATGACCAAGGGACCAACTCTTTTTGTATAAACTACGGTCAGTAAAACACAAGTCATTTCTATTTGACTGGAGACAGTACCTTGTGAATCTGTTATCGGGCTTATTAGCTGTGTTGTAGCAGTGTTTCGTCTGTCATGGACTGTGGATTTATTAGTCTGATGACAGAGACCCACTCCAGCCAAGAGTCTCTCAGGTTACAGTCTTAAAGATTTTCTCTCTCTCTCACGCACGCACACACCCCCCCCCCCCCACACACACACACACACACACCACACACACACACACACACACACACACACACACACACACACACCACACACACACACACACACACACGCACACACACAACACACACACAAAACACACACCACACAACACACACAGACGCTCACGCACACATGTAATGTCGCCTCGGTGTCACTACCAGCCACTCTGTCAATGACTAACTCTTCCGCATCAGCACTGATGTCATCCAATATATAACACCTGCTAAGCAATACATTTAAAGTTACGCATGTATCCGTTGCTTTCAAATTAATATTGAAACTAGATATGAATCTATTCTTCAATGTACAATATTTTACACAGCTGCATAGTTATCGGATAATACAAATATTATAAAGTATTAGATCGTTCCTCTCGCTCAACTTAGGTTATACATTGAGCATAGACTTATTAGTTTCATTAATATTCTCATGTACAGTGGGAGAACAAGTATTTGATACACTGCTGATTTTGCAGGTTTTCCTACTTACAAAGCATGTAGAGGTCTGTAATTTTATCATAGGTACACTTCAACTGTGAGAGACGCGAATCAAAACAAAAATCCAGAAATCACATTGTATAATTTTTAAGTAATTAATTGCATTTATTGCATGACATAAGTATTTGATCACCTACACCAGTAAGAATTCCGGCTCTCACAGACCTGTTAGTTTTTCTTTAAGAGCCCTGTTCTCACATTACCTGTATTAACTGCACCTGTTTGAACTCGTTACCTGTATAAAGACACCTGTCACACACTCAATCAAACAGACTCCAACCTCTCCACAATGGCCAAGACCAGAGAGCTGTGTAAGGACATCAGGGGTAAAATTGTAGACCTGCACAAGGCTGGATGGGCTACAGAGAATGGCAAGCAGCTTGGTGAGAAGGCAACAACTGTTGGCGCAATTATTAGAAAATGGAAGAAGTTGAGATGACAGTCAATCACCCTCGGTCTGGGGCTCCATGCAAGATCTCACCTCGTGGGGCATCAATGATCATGAGGAAGGTGAGGGATCAGCCCAGAACTACACGGCAGACTGTCATGACCTGAAGAGAGCTGGGACCACAGTCTCAAAGAAAACCATTAGTAACACACTACGCGTCATGGATTAAAATCCTGCAGCGCATGCAAGGTCCCCTGCTCAAGCCAGCGCATGTCCAGGCCCGTCTAAAGTTTGCAATGACCATCTGGATGATCCAGAGGAGGAATGGAGAAGATCATGTGGCTGATGAGACAAAAATAGAGCTTTTGGTCTAAAACTCCACTCGCCCTTTTGGAGGAAGAAGAAGGATGAGTACAACCCCAGAACACCATCCAACCGTGAAGCATGGAGGTAGAAACATCATTCTCTGGGGATGCTTTTCTGCAAAAGGGACAGGCCGACTGCACCGTATTGAGGGGAGGATGGATGGGGCCATGTATCGCGAGTCTTGGCCAACAACCTCCTTCCTCAGTAAGAGGATTGAAGATGGGTCGTGACTGGGTCTCCAGCATGACAACGACCCGAAACATACAGCCAGGGCAACTAAGGAGTGGCTCCGTAAGAAGCATCTCAAGGTCCTGGGAGTGGCCTAGCTAGTCTCCAGACCTGAACCCAATAGAAAATCTTTGGAGGGAGCTGAAAGTCCATATTGCCCAGCGACAGCCCGAACCTAAAGGATTGGAGAAGGTCTGTAATGGAGGAGTGGGCCAAAAAACCTGCTGCAGTGTGTGCAAACCGTCAAGAACTAACAGAAACGTAGTGTATGATCTCTGTAATTGCAAACCAACGTTTTGTACCAAATTGAAGTTCTGACTTTTCTGATGTATCACAACTTATGTCATGCATAAAATGCAAATTAATTACTTTAAAAATTCAACAAGTGATTTTCTGGATTTTTGTTTTAGATTCCGTCTCTCACCAGTTGAACGTGTACCTTATGATAAAAATTAGCAGACCTCTACATGCTGGTTGTAAGAGTTAAAACCTGTCAAAATCGCGTTGTATCAATACTCGTTCTCCCCACTGTACTTTATTATTTTAAATGTCTCTCAATAAAACCTCATAAAAATGGCCCCAAGATACAGCCAATATTTCCTATTCCTCTACTCTAAGACAATGTCACCGTATGAACAACAACGTATGTAAGATATCACATCGCAGACCACCCACACCACACACACACACACACAACACCCACACACACACACACACACACACACACACAACAACACACACACACACCACACACACACACACACACACAGCACACACACACCACACAACCACACACACACACACACCCACCACGTAAATAGATGTGTTATGCCAGCCATGGTAACCAAAAAATGTCACTTCAGTCAGGATCCAATTTGCAGAACCTAGTAAGTCTCGAGGCATACTTCTGCATGAGAATCATTCTCCTTTCAAAAAAAAACGGAACTAAATACATTTTGACATTTGATAAGTCAATCGAGTCTTTTTGACAACTCATTCACTAGCACATCAGTACATTAGTGACTGTCATATGAGTCAGTGTTACCGCTTTGTTTTATGCGCTTTTGCGTGCTATCATTTCACAAAATATGTGAGTGAATTTTGAAAACTCTTCGTACCATAAACTCCAAACTGGAACATTGTAATTGCGAATAAAGAAACAAGAAAGGCCCGCAACACTGGTAAAGCTCCCAATTCACCTCTTATTGGACAACGATCCATCTAGAAACGGATCTCGTACAGGTGGAACAAACAAACTGATTGAATTATGTAACTTAATTGCAGCTGTTAAATGTTTCGCTTGTGGGACTGATAGATGTACAGTTAAGTTACATTACAGGCTTTTAAGATATTTGACACAGCATTCATGTCATATTGCTAGATAAGCTATTTACGGTGTGTGTTGTGTGTGTGTGTGTGTGTGTGTGTGTGTGGTGTGTTGTGTGTGGTGGTGTGTGTGTGTGTGTGTGGTGTGTGTGGTGTGTGGTGTGTGTGTGTGGTGTGTGTGTGTGTGTGTGTGGTGGTGTGTGTGTTGTGTGTGTGTGTGTGTGTGTGTGTGTGTGTGTGTGTGTGTGTGTGTGTGTGGGTGTGTGTGTCATGTGTGTGGTGTGTGTGTGTGGTGTGTGTGTGTGTGTGTAGTGTTGTTGTGTATGTGTGTTGTTGGTGTGTACATTATTTTTATGACTGCCGGGTCAAAAATAACCCTAAAACAATCTTTGTACCCTGCTGGTGTACAAAGACAATATGAACGATGGAACGATGGAAATATGAACGAAGGCGATGTTTCACTTTTTCTAATGTTGGGGTCACTCTAGGAAAACTCATCAAATTTCAAGTTGAAAAAATATAATTTAGGGGGTTTTCTCTGCTGTTTAACATAGCGGCGGGTCAATGTTTACCCTTAATAAGACAACACAAGGGTTAACCACCAAAACACCACATAATGACACGTTCTCAATGTAGTTATTTTAGCAACCAGTTAATCCAATAGAAACAATGTAAGATACATGTTTCACAATTGCCCTTTGATTGTAAATGCTACGGTACTGTAAATTACATTACATTACACTGTTTTCACATCAGGCAATACACTTGCACGACCCATAGCAATTGACTGAACATGAAATTTCCATCATTTCTATCCCATGTGTGATCAAAGGTATGATCATTAAAGATGTCTTTCACAATGTAACAAATTAAATAAATGACAGAAACATCATGTTTAGCAGGCACTATTTTGCATCACGTCTGTCTTGAGCATTTGGCCATAAGTTCTCATCGGAATCGCAGTAAATATCCTTATTATTCATGCACCTGGGGGAAAACCTTTTGGTATGGTGAATCCAAGCCTGACATAGGTCTGGGTTGATGTTATTGCATGCCTCCTCCATGGCGTGAAGGAGGGTGGTACGCTCGTGGGGGTGGCAATCCTACATATTTCACCTGTATGGTAATCGTGTATTGAATTTTACAGTATTGTATTGAATTTATGTATTGTAGTGGTCCTGTACTTTGCTCAGATTATAAGAACATGGCACTAGCAACACCAGAGTTGTGGGTTCAATTCCCACTGGGGACACATACCAAAATGTGTGGACTGTTATCATTTTGTGTCTGCTACGTAAATGGAAGGTATTACAGTACTGTGTTGGCCAATGCAATTTTAGTAAAGCAGTGTGAAGTAACTTCACTTACTGTGAAGTAAAATCATAACAGTCATCATCATAGTAGTACATTCGAGATTATAAACTGGGTGGTTCGAGCCCTGAATGCTGATTGGCTGACAGCCATGGTATATCAGACCGTATACCACGGGTATGACAAAACATTTATTTTTACTGCGCTTATTGGTAACCAGTTTCTAATAGCAATTAGGCACCTCTGGGGTTTGTGGTATATTGTAAATTAGTTGATAGACCAAAAAGAAAGAGAGTTCCAAACCTGTCTGCCAATAACAGCTAGTTTTCAGTTGTCCTCCTCACTCCCAGACAGTCCTAGCAAAATTATTGCTTGAGAAATTGCTCTTTGCTAAGAAGATTTTTTGTTTATTTTTTACCATTCTAATTGAAAACAATCAGAAATGCAGAAATGCTTAGATATTGAGTTAAAAATGACTGCATGGGTTCTTTAAGCACACAACAACAACAACACAAGTCAAATGTCTGGCAGTGAGCAATGATAAGGTGATCCTGCCAGGCTGATCATTCCGTCCCCCTCCACAGTGCCAGGGCCTGCTCGCTCTGTTACATAACTATACAGTCAGCCTCAGCTGCTGGGAAGTGACACTTAAATGAACTGAGAGAGAGAGAGAGAGAGAGAGAGAGAGAGAGAGAGAGAGAGAGATTTTCTCTCTCTCACGCACACACACAAAACACACGTACGCACACAGACGAGAAGGAGAGAGAGAGAGGAGGAGAGAGGAGAGAGAGAGAGTAGAGAGAAGAAGAGAGGAGGGAGAGAGAGAGAGAAGGAGAGAGAGAGAAGAGAGAGAGATTGCTCTAGACACAGACAAGCCTAGACGCAAGAGAGAGGCAGAGGGAGAGAGAGAGAAAGGGAGAGAGAGGAGGAGGAGGAGAGAGAGAGGAGAGGAGAGGAGAGAGAGAGGAGAGAGAGACAGAGAAGAGAGAGAGAGAGAAGAGAGAGGAGAGAGAGGAAGAGAGAGAGAGAGAGAGAGAGGAGAGAGAGAGAGAGAGAGAGAGAGAGAGAGAGAGAGAGAGAGAGACGAAGAGAGAGAGGAGAGAGAGAGAGAGAGAAAAAAATATCCTTGTTTTAGGTCATTAGGATTCACCATAATTTTATTTTAAGAATGTTGAAATGTCAGAGAATGATTTATTTCAGCTTTCATTTCTTTCATCACATTCCCTGTGTGTCAGAAGTTTACATACATGCCATTAGTATTTCGGTAGCATTGCCTTTAAATGTTTAACTTGGGTCAAACGTTTCGGGTAGCCTCCCACAAGCTTCCCACAATAAATTGGGGTGAATTTTGGCCCATTCCTTCTGGCTGGCTTGTAACTGAGTAAGGTTTGTGAGCCTCTTGCTCGCACACTTTTTCAGTTTCTGCCCACAAATGTTCTATGGAGGTCAGGGCTTTGTGATGGCCACTCCAATACCATGACTTTGTTGTCTTAAGTCATTTTTCTACAACTTTGGAAGTATGCTTGGCGGTAATTGTCCATTTGGAAGACCCATTGCAACCAAGCTTAAACTTCCTGACTGATGTCTTGAGCTGTTGCGTTCAATAATCCACAGGATTTTCTTGCCTCATGGATGCCATCTATTTTGTGAAGTGCACCAGTCCCTGCTGCAGACAAAGCACCGCCCAACAACATGATGCTGCCACCCCCGTGCTTCACGGTTGGGGATGGTGTTCTTCGGCATGCAAGAATACCCCTTTTTCCTCCAAAAAAATAACGATGGTCATATGGCAAACAGTTCTAATTTTTTTGTTTCATCAGACCAGAGGACATTTCTCCAAAAGTACAATCTTTGTCCCCATGTTGCAGTTGCAAACAGTAGTCTGGCTTTTTTATGGCGGTTTTGGAGCAGTGGCTTCTTCCTTGCTGAGCGGCCTTTCAGGTTATGCCGATATAGGACTCGTTTTACTGTGGATAGAGATACCTTTGTACCAGTTTCCTCCAGCATCTTCACAAAGTCTCCTTTGCTGTTGTTCTTGGATTGATTTGCACTTTTCGCACCAAAGTACGTTCATCCTAGGAGACAGAACGCGTCTCCTTCCTGAGCGGTTATGACGGCTGCATGGTCCCATGGTGTTTATACTTGCATACATTGTGTACAGAGGAACGTGGTACCTCAGGTGTTTGGAAATTTGCCCAAGGTGAACCAGACTTGTGGAGGTCTACATGTTTTTTTTTCTGAGGTCTTGGCTGATTTCTTTTGATTTTCCCATGATGTCAAGCAAAGAGACACTGAGTTTGAAGGTATGCCTTGAAATACATCCGCAGGTATACCTCCAATTGACTCAAATTATGTCAATTAGCCGATCAGAAGCTTCTAAAGCCATGACATCATTTTCTGGAATTTTCCAAGCTGTTTAAAGGCACAGTCAACTTAGTGTATGTAAACGTCTGACCCACTGGAATTGTGATACAGTGAATTATAAATGAAATAATCTGTCAGTAAACAATTGTTGGAAAAATTACTTCTGTCATGCACAAAGTAGATGTCCTAACCAACTTGACAAAACTATAGTTTGTTAACAAGGAATTTGTGGAGTGGTTGAAAAACGAGTTTTAATGACTCCAACCTAAGTGTATGTAACTCCAACTTCATAAAATTGATAGGTGGCTACGGATGTAGGATCTTAATTTGAACCGCAGCAGGAATATATTCCTGAGCAACAGGAAATGTAAATTATTATGTGGATTGTAATTAATGGCCATTTTCGTARGGGTTGAATCATTTTTCGTTAGGGCAAATCAAGTATGAAATTTCAAAGTGGAAATTACAAACTTTAGAAGCCTTGTCCAGTCAGTGTGTCCCCTCCACAAAAAGTTGAGTAATTAATTTAACATCTGAAAAATGTAAAAACAGGACAAATCTGAGGGAGCGCGTGGCTTTGTTCCCCCTTTGGACATGAATCCACTGTCTGTCTATGTTCTAAGAAACAGGCTGCTGCCCTGTTGAGAGATGTACCCTCACCAGTGTCATTCTCACGTAACATTACAGACAGCTGACCATCAAAACCCTCAAACCCCTGTGAACCCAGAGGGACGAGCACGCCCAGGACAGGCCAGGTCAGAGGCTATCTCTGTGGGGCGTGGCTCACAGCCGGCATGGCTGAGCCAGTGTTGGAGCTGTGACCACACCATGCCGACATGTGACTGGGAGTTTAGAGCTCCCCGTGGACACATTAACCCTCCCAAACAAACACACAACTTGGTCTGCAGTATCAGGTTGCCACTTTATTTCCCATATCAACTTTACAATAGAACATAAGACACATGCTGCATCCCCTTCAACTCACCAAACATCCCAAATGCTCTCACAATCTTGACATGTACTTAAAGTGACCATTAGATACCCACATACCGCAACCTCCACTGTTCATACAGACCCACACACTCATTCAAAGTTGAGTCATTTTGTTACTAAACTCATCTCTGTAAACTTCATGAACAAAAACACACTAGTGCCTCTTGATAAGCATGGTCCGTAAGGAAATTGACAACTCAAAAATATTTGAATTTGTTTACTACACATTTATTACAAGGTAATCTTAATTACTGGTTTTAAAATATTGTCTTGTGACTAGATAAAACAAGTACTGATAATCATGAGACAAAGTGCTGATGTGGAACAGGACAGCTGTGCCCTACGGGGTTCAGTGCTGTGTTAACTGTGTCCACTGTGTTCCCTGGTGGAGACCAATAATGAACAGACCCAAGGAGTTGGGTAACTAACACTGTCTGATTGATTAAAAAAATGGCAGGGTGATAACTTCCAAAACTCTCCCTAATATACCTGAGACCCAGCTAAGTATGCCTAAACAGAAAAATAAGAAAAACAGAACCATATTGGATCACGGTTCTGATGAGGAGAAAGGAAAGCTGTATATTTTTGTTCAAACCTCGGGCTCTCCTAAATTTGAATCGCAGAAGTGCAGCGTTACAGAGTGATTGAAATGTAAAGGCAAWGTTCCCGTGTTAGCAGAGACTGCTTTCACGGTAAACACTGCATATGTCTGTTCAATCAAAAATGACCTTTACATTTCTATTGCACAATTTGTAACACTTCAGCAACACAGATTGAATAGAGCCCCTAGTGTTAGTGCAAATTGGGAGAGTATTTTCAGAATCAGACATCCTAGTACTGTATACTCCCAACTCTGCAACATAAACTAACTACTGCCCCCTGTCTACTGTTTGAGGTCATTGCAGCTCCTGTTCGGTCTAGAAGTTGTCCTCTCTTCCACTCCCATCTTCCTCATCCAGCCTCTCGTCCTCATCATCGCCCCCTTCTCCGTTCATGGTGCGGTTCACTCTGGCCAGTAGCAACGGCAGGTTGACGGCTAATGGGTTGTCCTCATCTTCATCATCAGTATCACGCTTGGGGTAGAAGCGTCTAGCCTTCGCCAAGAAGTCCTCAGCAGCATCCAGGTATATGAGACGATCCTATATGAAAAGGAGAGAGAAGGGGAAGAGAGAGGAAGATGGAGGGTGAAAAACAAAGAGTGAAGGAAAAAGAGAAAAGACCCAAAGAGGGAAGGAAGAAAGAGTAAACAGAGGAAGAGGGGAGGCATAAGAGTCATCATCATCAAACAGGAAGTGATTTGGAGAAAGAAGTGGAAGACATTATAACCATGATACAAAATGTCCCCCTCTGTTAGATTCTGTTCTCACCAGGATGAAGAGGTATCTCTCAGGTGGGGCCTCCCGGGTGTAGAAGATAGACGTCTCAGAGTGGAGCGTGTGCAGTAGTGTGCGTGACGCCGAGGCGTTCTTCATACGGTCATACGACGCACTGGCAGACACCGTCAGCAGAGACTCCGCCTCCGCCATGAACCCTGAGCCAATGAGAGTTCACGGTTGCTGAGATGAGATTTTATTCATTTTGTCTTTCTCTCATTTTACCCTTCCATTGGTTCTCCCTCACCCTCATGTTACCCTTCCATTGGTTCTCCCTCACCCTCATTTTACCCTTCCATTGGTTCTCCCTCACCCTCATTTTACCCTTCCATTGGTTCTCCCTCACCCTCATTTTACCCTTCCATTGGTTCTCCCTCACCCTCATTTTACCCTTCCATTGGTTCTCCCTCACCCTCATTTTACCCTTCCATTGGTTCTCCCTCACCCTYATTTTACCCTTCCATTGGTTCTCCCTCACCCTCATTTTACCCTTCCATTGGTTCTCCCTCAYCCTYATTTTACCCTTCCATTGGTTCTCCCTCACCCTCATTTTACCCTTCCATTGGTTCTCCCTCATCCTCATTTTACCCTTCCATTTGTTCTCTCTCACCTAAATTCTCCAGGATCATCTTCCACTTGTCCCTGACCTCCCGACGCAGATCTCTCATACCCTCAATGTCCACACTCAGACGCCGGTGCGCCTACAGAGGGAAAGGGTACAGGGTTACATACAAACAATATTAACCTAGTGCACAACTATCACCACAAACACAGGTCAATCAACTAGAGGAAGCCTACGGTGAGATGTGCAGCACATTCACCCAACAAACAGGAGACAACAGAGGACAGGCATGGTACCCAGTTGGATAATGTAGGCCTACATTATACTAGAGTGCATAAAATGCACCATCTACTGGCTGATGGAGGTAAAGTGTTGTATGCTGCCCTGCAAAACCTTGTAGACAGAGCAGACAATCTAGCATAACTTCACGCTGCCTCTCCTTTCCCCAGATTTCTAATTTTGTCCACCTCCCATTGGTCACAGACGTCAATTCAACGTCTATTCCATGTTGATTCAATGTAATTTAAATTACATGGAAACAACGTTGATTCAACCAGTGTGTGCCCAGTGGGTTGTTTCCCCCTCTTAGGGACCCAAACTCTCTGTTGTCATACAGTAAGTGTCCCTGTCCGCCTCCCTGGGTCCCCCCTCTGGTACCAGCGAGCCCCTGCGGGTCTGGTTCCTGTTCTGGATGAGGTTGTACAGGATCCGGTCATCGTCTCTCTCCGAGTGGCTCGGGTCGCCTGGCTCACTCCATAGGTTCTGTTCCTGTTCCCTTCGCTTCTTCGCCTCGCGGTCAAAGTACTCCAAAGTGTCAGGACTGAAACAAATAGACAAATAGACACTCACACACACAGGCGCGTGGTCTATCAGGGGAACATCGGGATGACTGTGAAGCTGTTATCAATTCAATAGATATAGAGAGGATCTTTGTTTGTTGGTTGGTTCCACACCTGTGAATTACACTAGAGTGACTAAATCGGAGGGCTGTGGATGGAGAGCATGGCATATCTCTCAAATCTATGGACTGGTGTGGAGAGACATAAGGAGGGTGAGAAATCACATGAGGAATTGTGACATAGTTTGTTTTTTAAGCATCATATTGTGTGCCGCGATATGTGTGTGTCAGTCACAGGAGGTTGGTGTCCCCTTAATTGGGGAGTACGGGCTCATGGTAATGGCAGGAGCGGAATAGGTGGAATGATATCAAATASATCAAAACACGTTTGATGCCGTTCCAGACATTACTATGAGCCGTCCTCCCCTCAGCAGCCTCCTGTGGTGGAAGTGTGTCAGGTTGTCATGGTGATAAGTGCATATGTCATGGGCTGTCATGGCGATAAGTGTGAATGTCAGTGTGTCATGGCGATAAGTGTGAATGTCAGTGTGTCATGTCGATAAGTGTGAATGTCAGTGTGTCATGGCGATAAGTGTGAATGTCAGTGTGTCAGGGATTGCATACCTGATTAAAGGCTGCTTCTCCTCCTCACTTTCATCATCGCTATAGCAGCAGCAGCAACAGAACCGAGCACAGAACCTCTTGAAGGCAGCCCCCATCTCTGATAGAGACAGAGAGGGTAGTAGAGCGGTCGGAGAAGATAGTGTGAGAGCAGTTAGAGGTCCAGATAAAGTCTAGTGTCCAGATATGGTTAAACTCTTCAAAACAAAAGGGGGCATACGGTACCGTTTTTCAAGTCCTATCCAGGTATAGGACAGGTAAGAAGGAAAAAAAAATGTCCTCTCCACCGGTGTAGTTGGTCACACTATATCCACCTCTTTCTGTCTACCAGTTCCCTGTTGTGGCTGCTGAGGATAGGTGACCCAGTGGTGTAGAATGAGGGCTTGGAACCTTGGTCACACCCTCAGAGTTTGATTCCAAAACAATATCCACAGGAGCAAAGAGAAAAAGTTTGTCAAGCACTCACAGAGCTGTTGAACACCCACGATTCTCGCTCTGTTAATACCCTGCCTCCACACTGACCAAATTAGTTTCAAGACAAATATCTCGTTCAGACAGAAACCATTCTAAAAGAGAGTCAAGAGTGAACAGGTCATTTTCAACTAGTTTCCAGACACAAAAGTTACAGATCTATGGGTTCAAATCTCCATCCGACATCCACCCTGTATATACTAGTGTGGAATCCTCTTCTCATTCCAGGTCCCGATGTCTGAGGTCCAGAAGAGGTAGCTAGCTAGGGTCTCCAAATCCTGGCCCAGAGACTTTCCTCCTGGAAAAGAGAAGCTGGAAGAGAGGATGACCCAGGGAATGTCTCAGCACAAAGAGAGTACCGAGTAGCCTCTCCCCTCTTACTCATCACCACAGATCCACACAAGACCCAACTCAGTCACAACCCAGTCATGTGAGCTGAACGATCCTCTGCCCCCCAGCAGCAATAGCAAGGCCCTAGCTCCTGTACCCCCACTTTGCTGCCCACATTCTTATCTCCTTTATCCATCCAATCATATACACTTAAAACTACATACTCCACAGATGAAAGAAGCCTAGGCTACATATTTCAAACAAAACAAGCTTTTGTTTAGGGAATGTACTGCTTCGAAGTAAAATATTTGTTGTTAGATGTCATCGCCCCTAGGCCAATAATCTGGATGTATTCTAAACATAGTGGAAATGGTAAAATAGCAAATATATCAGAGAACTGTTTCATCAGTAAACAAGATAATCAGTGCCCCTATTATAAAAAGACTAGATTCTATCCATGCAGAATGGACCTCTTTTTATTCTAGACTAAAGGTACGCTTGGTTCACAAAATTATCTCTACCCAAATTCTGTATCTTGTTATCTACCACACTCCAAAAGGCAAAAAAGGACAACATAGTGTAACTGTTAATGGACAGCTCCCATGACAGGGTGACTTTCATGTGAGGCCAACTTTAGTCAGTGTTATAATCATGATATAAACACCTCAGCCTCAAGCACGAGTGCACAGAGAAGCATACAAATTGTAGACAGGGTGAGAAAGAGGGAGACTGAGAAAAATGGAGTGTGACCATGTTCATTAGGGAACGCAAGAAGAAACTTTTTAAAACAATAAGTGTTTCTTACTGGACAGCCTGGTCTCAGACTAGGCGTAACATAGTAAACGAAAATCCGGGATGCTCATATTAGTATGACATGTCACGTTTGGTATGGTTACATAACACCCAAGGTTACTTAAGGCAAAAATGAAAGTAGTGTGGTTGGTCTGCCATATAACGTAAACATCTAGCAAACCAAAGGTTGCTGTGGACAAGTCCAGGTAGTCTCTCTATGTTCCCGTCCTCTTTGTTCAGTTTGGCACCTAATGGACAAAACCCTGTATTTTGCCTGCATCAACCCAATTAACAAACACACAGTGGTTTAAAATCAACTGCTTGTGACCCCAGACACCTTCCCTGTCAAGTCTTCCTTTTCAGCGGAGTCACTCCTAACATCACAAGCGTACATTTTGTAAATCGGGCCTTTCTATGTAGGCCTACAGGATAACCTACTCATCCAGGCATCTTGGACAGTTTGTGTTACAGGGTTGAGGGGTTGGTTAACTGGAAAGGCTGAGAAATGGCATCTTGGACAATTTGTGTTACAGGGTTGAGGGGTTGGTTTACTGGAAAGGCTGAGAAATGAGAGTCAGGACGTTTAATCTATAACTAATTTCTAAATTTTATTAGAGATTCGAGGCGGGCTAATCTTCTGTTTAAAAAAAATACAGTTGGTCAGTATCCTGTTAAAATGTTTGAAAACAATCTTAAATTGACACATTTTTGTAAATGATCTGCAGTTCGTATGATTTCAAAACATTAGAACAAATCATAGAAATGAAAACATACAAAACTGAAAAAGAAACAACCTTTAGCAAACAAGTGATATTGTAGTAATAGATAAGTCCTAACAGTGAAAGAAAAGTGTGGTCACAGTGACACTATGCCCATTTCTGTCACTGTGACAAAGGCACCAAAAAAAACAACTGCTTTCTCAGCCCAATTATTAGTTAAGGGATTTACAGAACTGGTTTAAGTGTGAAACTCCCACTCACACAGATGGCAAACTGTTCAAATTAACTTCAGACTTTCTTTTTCTTCTTCATGGAAATCAAAGACCTTATTTTCACTTTCAGACAGCCCGTAAAAAAAAAAATGTAACATTGTTTCTTTGTTCAACATGTTGTGTTTCTGTTCTGATACAATAATGATGTAGCTAAGCCTGTTAACTAGGGACCTAAAATAGAGTGGAGCCAAAAACAGAACAAGTTCCAATTATGACTTTTTTTAAACTWTTTTTTTTACAGGACTGCAAGGCATGAGAGGGGAACATGAGTTCTCACAAGCGTAATGTTCAATAACCTGACATACCAGACATTCAGCACTGCATCAACATGCACACAGCAGGCTGATGGCTGAAGGTTGTGATATGCGAAGCAGCTTGCTTTGCCATCGAGGAGCTGTCATATTTTTATTACATACAGACAGTAGAGAATCAGAACTCCAATTATAGTCAATTTCAATATTGCATCCACTACAATGATAAATGTTTAACATAAATAATCACATAACTAAATTTACTGCCACTTCTCCGTCTATAGTATGTCTGCAGTAAAGGCTTATTTCAGAAGGCTGCGATACATTTACCAATACAGTTACAATTTAGATCAACCATCATTAAGGGCAGATGGATTCCCTCTAGCTAAAAAGGCCACTAAAGGCTTGGCACAGAAGAGTACAGTATCTGAAACTCTTTATGAACCCGTGAGCGACCGATAAGTCATCACAACCACCCATCTTGAGCTCCATTAAGTAGGTGGTCTCCCGTTGTTAGTAGATCAGTGATGGTGTCACCACCTAGTGGCTGGAGGACCACAGCACTCCTACAGTCAGCTTCCATGGATAACAGTGCAGTGAGGGCAAAAAGGGACACACTGTGGGTTCATCGTGTTCCAACAGCTCAATTTTTGTTCATAATGTGGTCATGTGCAGCGGTTTCCCCGGTTACAAGAGAATGACAGTGAAGACAGTGGAAAAATAACAAGAAAAAAGCAAAACAGACAATCTATGGCTAAAATATATGTGCGGTAGGATAAGGCTCAGAGTTAGCGGTCTGATGCAGCAAACTCAGTCATTGCACCAGTTCTGTTCCAGTGAGAGAGGGAAAAAAAACTACGCAGTCAAAAAGACGTCCACCTTCATCAAGTCTCGTCAAGCATAGTCCTAATCCGACCTCCATTACACGTTCAATACTGTTAGACGTCTTGGCTAGAGGGAGATGCATCCAGCACTAGCGTCCGAGTGAGAGAAACAGCAGAAAAGTTACATAAAAATGTGTGTAACTATGTTTAAAAACAACAAGGCGTCCATGGGAGAGGAGGAACACAGCCCCAGACCTCCTCACATCTAAAAGACGGGTGAAAGTGCAGACACAGCAGTCTCCCATCTGCTAGGCTGTTGACTTTCCTCTAGTCTCAGTAAGTTTGATATCCACCATAATCTCAGGTGCACTTCCAAATGTAGGTGTTCCTAAACATCTGCAGTAGCACCACCAAACCTGCGGTGGCGCTGTGGGTTGCAGGCATCCAGCTTCCCTACAGGAAGTAAGTGGGCATCTAGCGAGTGGACCGTAGGTCAGTGATGCGCTGGCGTAGATGGGCCATAAACTCAAACATGGTGGCAGCCAGACTCTGGTGGATAAGGTAGCGGGGCAGTCGACCCTGAGACAAAACAAGATCAGACATGAAAGTTATACTGCTTCTCCAGCCCACKGACAATAYMTCAMAGCAACAAGCACACRCAAACCATCCTCAACAGTCTGTTCTTACCTTGAGGTCTGTGTTGAGCACCCAGATAAAGGTACAAACCGAGGGGTTACTGCTGGACTTCAGGACCACAAACCCTCCTGGACCATGCTGTCTCTTATACACATCTAGATGTGTATAAGAGACAGCTCCTGGACCATTCTCACCTCTAGGGAAGAGAAGAGAGAGGAGAGGGGTGGATGGTAGGGAGGAGAGAGAGGAGAGACGAGAATGATGGTAGTATCACATATCGGCTAATTAGCATGAATGGTTTGGTTGACATGATCTGCTTTCAGTATTGTTCCCAGTGAAATGAGGCTGTCTAGAGGCAAGGCCAGACCTGACATAGCGACTGTGCGGAGGCTTGGCGCCATGGTCGGTTGCCATGCCAGCAGAGACGTAGCAGTCTCGTTTGCGTTCCACCCGCCTCACATTCACAAAGTCCCTGAGGGATACAAGGACATGAATTACTGTTACATTCAAAACATGGACAAAACGAGGGTTGGCACCCTATATAAAATGGCACCCTATATAATGTACTACTTCTGACCCAAAGAAGTGCACCACATAGGGAACGGGGTGACTCCATATTCGAGGTAGTCCATGTGGTGTTGAGTTACCTGGCAGACACTACCCCCCCTGCTGCTCCGGAAGAGATATCGTACGACACCAGGGTGTTGTCATCCACTCTCTGGAGGATCTAAAGGAACAAATGGAGAGCAATGTCAGCCTTTGGCATCATTTCTTTCCCCTCACCTTTATTTACTTAACCAGGTAGGCTAGTTGCGAACAAGTTCTCATTTACAACTGCGACCTGGTCAACATAAAGCAAAGCAGTGCGACAAAAACAACAGAGTTACACATGGAATAAACAAACGTACAGTCAATAACACAATAGAAAAATATGTATACAGTGTGTGCAAATGAAGTAAAGAGGTAAGGCAATATATAGGCCAATAGTGGCGAAGTAATTACAATTTAGCAATTTACACTGGAGTGATAGATGTGCAGATGAGGATGTGCAAGTAGAAATACTGGTGTGCAAAAGAGCAGAAAAACAAAAACAAATATAGGATGAGGTAGGTAGTTGGTTGGATGGGCTATTTACAGATGGGCTGTGTACAGCTGCAGCGATCTGTATGCACTGGAAATGGAAGGAAAGGCAGCCAATGAGGTGTTGGCTTTGGGGGTGACCAGTGAAATATACCTGCTGGAGCGCGTGCTACGGGTGGGTGTTGCTATGGTGACCAGTGAGCTGAGAAGGCGGAGCTTTACCTAGCAAAGACTTATAGATGACCTGGAGCCAGTGGGTTTGGTTTCAAATATGAAGCGAGGGCCAGCCAACGAGAGCATACAGGTCGCAGTGGTGGGTAGTATATGGGGCTTTGGTGACAAAACGGATGGCACTGTGATAGACCGCATCCAATTTGCTGAGTAGAGTGTTGGAGGCTATTTTGTAAATGACATCGCCGAAGTCAAGGATTGGTAAAATAGTCCGTTTTATGAGGGTATGTTTGGCAGCATAAGTGAAGGAGGCTTTGTTGCGAAATAGGAAGCCGATTCTAGATTTAATTTTGGATTGGAGAAGCTTAATATGAGTCTGGAAGGAGAGTTTACAGTCTAGCCAGACACCTAGGTATTTAGAGTTGTCCACATATTCTAAGTCAGAACCGTCTAGAGTAGTGATGCTTGTCGGGTGGGCGGGCCGGCAGCGATCGGTTGAAGAGCATGCATTTCATTTTACTAGCATTTAAAAGCAGTTGGAGGCCACGGAAGGAGCGTTATACGGCGTTGAAGCTCGTTTGGAGGTTTGTTAATACAGTGTCCAAAGAAGGGCCAGAGGTATACAGAATGGTGTCGTCTGCGTAGAGGTGGATCAAAGAATCACCCGCAGCAAGAGCGACATCATTGATATGTACAGAGAAAAGAGTCAGCCCAAGAATTGAACCCTGTGGCACCCCCATAGAGACTGCCAGAGGTCCGGACAACAGGCCCTCCGATTTGACACATTGAACTCTATCTGAGAAGTAGTTAATGAACCAGGCGAGGCAGTCATTAAAGAAACCAAGGCTGTTGAGTCTGCTGATAAGAATACTGGTATTGACAGTCGAAAGCCTTGGCCAGGTCGATGAATACGGCTGCACAGTACTGTCTTTTATCGATGGCGGTTATGATATCGTTTAGGACCTTGAGCGTGGCGGAGGTGCACCTGTGACCAGCTCGGAAACCAGATTGCACAGCGGAGAAGGTACGGTGGGATTCGAAATGGTCGGTGATCTGTTTGTTCACTTGGCTTTTGAAGACTTTAGAAAGGCAGGGCAGGATGGATATAGGTCTGTAACAGTTTGGGTATAGAGTGTCTCCTCCTTTGAAGAGGGGGATGAAAGCAGCCGCTTTCCAATCTTTAGGAATCTCAGACGATACGAAAGAGGTTGAACAGGCTAGTAATAGGGGTTGCAACAATGGCGGCGGATAATTTTAGGAAGAGAGGGTCCAAATTGTCTAGCCCAGCTGATTTGTAGGGATCCATATTTTGCAGCCCTATCAGAACATCAGCTGTCTGGATTTGGGTGCAGAGCTGTTGGCCGGGGTTGGGGTAGCCAGGTGGAAAGCATGGCCAGCCGTAGAGAAATGCTTATTGAAATTTTTGATTATCGTGGATTTATCAGTGGTGACAGTGTTTCCTAGTCTCAGTGCAGTGGGCAGCTGGGAGGAGGTGCTCTTATTCTCTATGGACTTCAGTGTCCCAAAGCTTTTCGGAATTAGTGCTGCAGGATGCAAATTTCTGTTTGAAAAAGCTAGCCTTTGCTTTCCTAACTGACTGTGTGTTTTGGTTCCTGACTTCCCTGAAAAGTTGCATATCACGGGGACTAGTTGAAGTTAGTGCAGTACGCCACAGGGTGTTTTTGTGGTGGTCAAGGGCAGTCAAGTCTGGAGTGAACCAAGGGCTATATCTGTTCTTAGTTGTACATTTTTTTGAAAGGGGCATGCTTATTTAAGATGGTGAAGAAAGCACTTTTAAAGAACAACCAGGCATCCTCTAGTGACAGGATAAGGTCAATATCCTTCCAGGATACCCGGGCCAGGTCGTTTAGGAAGGCCTGCTCACAGAAGTGTTTTAGGGAGCGTTTAACAGTGATGAGGGGTGGTCGTTTGACCGCGGACCCATAACGGATACAGGCAATGATCGCTGAGATCCTGGTTGAAAACAGCAGAGGTGTATTTAGAGGGCAAGTTGGTCAGGATGATATCTATGAGGGTGCTCGTGTTTACGGATTTGGGGTTGTACCTGGTAGGTTCCTTGATCATTTGTGTGAGATTGAGGGCATCTAACTTAGATTGTAGGACGGCCGGGGTGTTAAGCATATCCCAATTTAGGTCACCTAGCAGTACGAACTCTGACGATAGATGGGGGGGGGGCAATCAATTCACATATGGTGTCCAGGGCACAGCTGGGAGCTGAGAGGCGTCTATAACAAGTGGCAACAGTGAGGGACTTATTTCTGGAGAGATTGGATCTTTAAAAGTAGAAGCTCGAACTGTTTGGACATAGACCTGGATAGTATGACAGAACTCTGAAGGCTCTCTCTACAGTAGATTGCAATTCCACCCCCTTTAGCAGTTCTGTCTTGATGGAAAATGTTGTAATTGGGGATTTCAGAATTTTTGGTGGCCTTCCTAAGCCAGGATTCAGACACAGCTAGGACATCAGGGTTGGTGGAGTGTGCTAAAGCAATGAATAAAGCAAACTTAGGGAGGTTTCTGATGTTAACATGCATGAAACCAAGGCTTTTACGGTTGCAGAAGTCAACAAATGAGAGCGCCTGGGGACATAGGTTAACCTCTACATCACCATCATACGGGCCACAACAACTTATCCGAATCATAACAAATTGGTTTTCACAGTAGATTCACTGTACTAGGTTAAGCCTGTTTGTCTGATGACTGGTCATGAGAAAAAGAGGAGACAGGATAGTGTAGGTTACCTGGCAGCCAGAAACGGTTTTGTTCCACTGGGCCATCTTCTCTGGCTGTAAGATCACCTCCTGGTACACCAGCTCTGCTGGACACTGCATGAAGGCCTGGGACAGACAACACACAAACACATAGCTATAAATACAAAACCTATCAAACAGTCTAGGAAGACCTTAAATATAAGATATACAGTGCCTTCAGAAAGTATTGAAACCCCTTGACGTTTTCCCCAATTTGTTACATTACATCCTTATTCTAAAAAGTATTAAATCATTTTTTCCCCTCATCATGCACTGTCAACTGTCAAAGTGTGTGCCTTTCCAAATCATGTCCAATTGAATTGTAACCTTTATTTAACTAGGCAAGTCAGTTAAGAACAAATTCTTATTTACAATGATGGCCTACACCGCCCAAACCTGGACGACGCTGGACCAATTGTGTGCCGCCCTATGGGACTACCAATCACGGCCGGTTGTGATAGAGCCTGGATTCGAACCAGGGTGCTGTAGTGATGTCTCTAGCACTGACATGCAGTGCCTTAGACCACTGCGCATCTAGAATTTACCACAGGTGGACTCCAAACAAGTTGTAGAAACATCAAGAATGATCAATGGAAACTGGATGCACCGGAGCTCAACTTCAAGTCTCATATTTATGTATTTCTTATATATTTACAAAAATGTCGAACAACCTGTTTTCGCTTTGTCATTATGGGGTATTGTGTGTAGATTGCTGAGGAAAAAKATGTATTTAATCCATTCTAGAATAAGGCTGTAACAAAATGCGGAAAAAGTCAAGGGGTGTGAATACTTTCCGAAGGCATATAGCCCAATGTGCCAAATACTTACACCAGACAAGCCACACATTATGAAAGCAAAGGCCATACACAGAAATAAACAGCGATGACCATGTACCTTGAGAATGAAGGTCTTTCCATGGAAGGGGATCTCCAGTGTGTACACAGAATCCCCCGCGTCCTGACAAAAGGAGAAACGACATATTAGCAACATCCAGTAAATCTGTCACTATTAAACCATCTTGTGTCCAACCCACAAACTAACAGCGTACAACAACAAGTAGCTAACTAGAAGCAACAGGTGTCACTCGTTCCATGGAGGGCCAAGTGTATGCTCCTCCCTTGTACTTGATTGACCAATGAAGGTCACTGATTAGCTAGGAACTCCCCTCACCGGATTGTCTAGGTCTTAACTAGATACAAATTGAAATAACAGAAACCTGCAGACACTCAGCCCTTCATGGAACGAGTTTGACGCCCCTGAACTAGCCACTCACATTGTTCTTCTCAAACTTCCAGTTCTCCTCCTGGGCCAGGATCTGTTCCACCACGGCCATGGCCTCTTTACCCTGCCTCACCAGCTCCTTCTCCTGGGGGGAGACTGCCCTGCGACCCAGCCCCTCCTCATCCAGGTCCTCCTCAGACCCTGACCAGCATAACACAGGTAGCATGGAGATTAGTTAGGTAAGAGACAGCGGAAAGGTGAAACAAAGAAAGAGAGACATGAAAGATTGAGAAAGACAATGAGAATTACAAGGGAGAGAGAAAGGGAGATGTAGTGTGGTACCTGCGAGGGATTCAGGTGGAGAGTAGAACTGTCCTTCAGACACAGCGCGTGGGTAGATCATGGAAGCTCGCTCCGACGCTGCGTTCACTGCTGCTAGGTAGGCTGAGGGAGACAGAGACCATCAAGGGAGATGTAAAAGACTATATCTTCCTCTCCTCTTTGTCCATTCCATTATCCAATGCATCATTCCATCCCTACTTCTGTCTGTCTACTACAACCCACTTCCTCCTTCTGAAGGGCTTTCCCGAGGGCACAAACCTTCAAAATGTATTTATAAAGCCCTTCTTACATCAGCTGATATCTCAAAGTGCTGTACAGAAACCCAGCCTAAAACCCCAAACAGCAAGCAATGCAGGTGTAGAAGCACGGTGGCTAGGAAAAACTCCCTAGAAAGGCCAGAACCTAGGAAGAAACCTAGAGAGGAACCAGGCTATGAGGGGTGGCCAGTCCTCTTCTTTTGCATATTCATGTGCTTTCTGGCAAAATGACTGAACAAACATGTCCAGGAGTTTCCACTGACCCATTCAAATGTATCCATCTCTCTGTGACTCACCTCTCTCATCACCAGCCTCTATGGAGAGCACCTTGAAGTCCAGGAACCACGTCTCCAGCCACGCCACCACAAAGGATGTGATGGGTAACACATAGCCAAAGGCATTCTGGGATAGCAGCTGTGTGAGGAATGACATGTCAGTCTGAGACAAGTGGTATATATAGSCTACATCCCAAATGGCACCCTAATCCCTATTTAGTTCACTACTTTTGACCAGGGTCCATAAGGGTCTGGTCAAAAGTAGTGCACTATAGAGGAAAGGGTGGCATTTGGGACTCTACCATACACTTGTGTAGACAGCCATATCCCATTTGAATAAACACTACTACTTATGCCATTTCTGAGAAATTATGCTGAGCAGTATCTTGACAACAGCAACATTTTGTCTCCTTCCTTTCGTTATGAATAAATAGCAAAGAGATTGTAGGGGTGTGTGGCTTCCGGCTGTCGACACGGCGCGTAGACACAGAGGGCAGAAGAAAAGCTTAACTCAGATCAGAATAGATTTGAATGTATAATCCCCACCATGCTGAATACACAGTAAAGGTCAACTGCAGACAAACTGACAATATATTCATGTTCTAATTGAATAGAGAAGTGAAAATGTGAAGTGGCCCAGAACACAGACAAGTGTGGAGCTCAGTCAGAACCGTTTCTGGTAAGAGAAGAGGGGGAGGCACTCACATTGGAGAGAATGACTTTGGCTACAAGGAAGGAGCTGGTCACTAGAGTGGTGATCTATGAGAATGAAACACTGTTAAAAACAATGAGCTTTCACAGCTGGTATTGGGTGAGAGCAGTCAGCCCACCACATACGACCATCAGTCCATCTAGGTAACAGTCCGTCTCAAGGAGCGCTCTTACCGCAATCACCCACCAGTGCCTCAGACGCAGAGCAGCATAGCCCAACTGGAGACACAGGAAACGAAACAAGGCAAGGAGCTACGGTGGAGAGAAAAAAAGACAAACCCAGAAAACAGTAAAACAAAGTTATTTCCGTACGTAATCGTGAAAGCTGGCCATGACGACTTTGCTGTCAATAAAGGCACGCGTCGGCATGTGAATAACCGTGACAGTACGTTCAGTTCATTCAAACGTACGACTTTCGGACCCATTACAATTATAGCTTGATCGTTTACACTCACAAAGATGTCAAAGAAGGAGGACTGAAAGTTGTACTTGACAACCTCCAGCTCAAGGCTCTGCCAAATGGAGTTATTGATCTGCAGTGAGACAAAGCAAGAGTAGAACCACATGTAAAACATGCAGCCAGAGGCAGGCTCTTCCTATAACATACATACATACCATCATCATTAGGGGACCGCTGACATAATGACAGAAAGTAACTGACACACACGGAGAGAAAATAACCTAAAGTAAACYGTTAACAGCTCTGCTGGGAATCTGACTAACAATCTTGTTCACATTTTTAAGGAAGTGGTAAAGAGATGAGAGCAATACACTCAGTATATAAAACATTAAGAACGCTTGCTCTTTCCATGACAGACCGACCAGGTGAAAGCTATGATCCCTCGTTGATGTCACTTGTTAAATCCTCTTCAAATCAGTTTAGATGAAGAGGAAGAGACAGGTTAAAGAAGGATTTTTAAGCATTGAGACATGAATTGTGTATGTATGCTTTTTAAAGGGTGAATGGGCCAGAAAAAAGATTTAAGGGCCTTTGAACAGGGTATGGTAGTAGGTGCCAGGCATACCGGTTTGTGTCAAGAACTGCAACACTGCTGTTTTTTTTTTTACACTCAACAGTTGCCCGTGTGTATCAAGAATGGTCCACTACCCAAAGGACATCCAGCCAACTTGACAGTCGACACGGGAAAGGGAAGGCCAGCATCCCTGTGGAACGCTTTCGACACCTTGTAGAGGAAGGGGTTCTTAATGTTTGGYATACTCAGTGTATACCCTGTGGTTCACACACACACAATATATACAATTGGCATAATATAGAACAGTGAAAATAAGTACGGAGAGTGATACTGAGAAAAAGTCAAAAACAAGGGGCAGAGCGTTGTCCAGGTTAGGGTTTGGCCGGGGTAGACCGTCATCGTAAATAATCATTTGTTCTTAACTGACTTGCCTGGTTAAACAAAATAAATAAAAAATAAAATAAGAGTAGAAATAGATTGACAACGAGTGAACTCACATTGAGCTCGATGATCCACAGCAGGGAGATGAAGAGGAGGTCAAAGGTGACAAAGAGGCAAAAGGTGCGACGGACGTCCGAGATGACCTTCTTCTCCCCAGGGGGCACCACCAGGTAGTGGGRGGAGGGGAGGGATACAGTGGTGGAGTAGGACGCATTCAGAGAGGCGATGGCAGGAAGGCTCCCCCCAAACTCCCCATAGTCCACTCCGCCCGGCATTACTACTGAGAGAGGGGCCAATCCACGTGGGACAGAGAGAGGGGGAGTAATGGTGAGGTGTGGCCAGTGAGCTGATCTCTCAGAAGCGGATTAAGCCTAGTCCTGGACTAAAAAGCTATTTGAATGGAGTATCTGTGTCTGGGTATCCATGTCCATGTCTATCCATGTCTTCATCACTGGAAAAGATAAACGGTGGAGTTTGCTACAATTTAAAAGCTTACAAAAAACAGTGTTGTCGAACTATGACTATTTCTTGAAAAAACAAGTTTAACGTAAATTCTAAAAACACAAATGGCATTTTTTTTTAAATATATTCTCATGCACTACGTGGTCAAAAGTATGAGGACACCTGCTCATTGAACATCTCATTCCAAAATCATGGGCATTAATATAGAGCTGGTCCCCCTTTTGCTGCTATAACAGGATATCTGGGAAGACTTTCCATCAGATGTTGGATCATTGCTGATGGGACTTTCTTCCATTCAGCCTCAAGAGCATCAGTGAGGTTGGGCGACTAGGCCTGGCTCGCAGTCGGCATTACAATTCATCGCAAAGGTGTTCGATGGGGTTGAGGTCAAGGCTCTGTACAGGCCAGTCAAGTTCTTCCACACCAATCTTGACAGACCATTTCTGTATGGACCTCGCTTTGTGTACGGGGGCAATGTCATGCTGTAACAGGAAAGGGACTTCCCCAAACGGTTGCCACAAAGTTGGAAGCACAAAATCGTCTACGATGTCATTGGGGCCTTGCACGAACCATGAAAAGCAGCCTCAGACCATTATTCCTCCTCCACCAAACTTTACAGTTGGCACTATGCATTGGGGCAGGGAATGTACTCCTGGCATCTGCCAAACCCAGATTCGTCAGTCAGACTGCCAGATGGTGAAGCGTGATTCATCACTCCCGAGAACGTGTTTCCACTGCTCCAGAGTCCAATTGCAAGCATTACACCATTCCAGACGACGCTTGGTATTGCACATGGTGATCTTAGGCTTGTGTGCAGCTGCTCGGCCATGGAAACCCATGTCATGAAGCTCCCGACAAACAGTTATTGTGCCAACCTTGCTTTCCAAAAGGCAGTTTGGAACTCGGTAGTGAGTGTTGCAACCAAGGACAGACGATTTTACGTGCTTCAACACTCGGCGGTCCCGTTCTGTGAGTTTGTGTGGCCTACCACTTCGCGGCTGAGCCGTTGTTGCTCCTAGACGTTTCCACTTCACACTAGCAGCACAGAAATTTGACAAACTGACTTGTTAGAATAAGAATAAGGCCAGAACAAAATGTGAAAATAGTCAAGGGGTCTGAATACTTTCTGTCTGAACTGTACTGTATTCTAGTCAAGGCCATCTTATTCAACTATTGCTGTGCATATACTATTGTATCTTATGTATTCTTCAGATATACTATATTTTCTATCCACATACTGCTTATACATCACACACACACACACTTATTTATACTCCGGACTCAGACATGGCTTGTTCTAATATGTCTATATTTCTTAATTCCATTCTTTTACTTTTAAATGAGCTTGTATTGTTAGATATTACAGCACTGTTGGAGCTAGGAAACCACACATTTCGCCACACCCACAATAACATCTGCTAATTATTTGTATAGGCGACCAATAACATTTGATTTGATCAGCATCAATGATGATATTCTATTCTAGACAGAAGATCATACAGAAATATTGCCTGATGATCTTCTGAATTTCCCAATACCCTGTTTGTAAGCTTTTAAATGATATCAATCTGAACAGTTTATCTTTTCCAGTGATGAAGATATGGATGTCTCATAGTATGCAAAAACGGGTCAACTTTGAGCACCTTTATCTCTTTGATGTTTTGTCAGTCAGGTACAAAAAGTGCCGTCAAAAAGTGATTGAATTAAAATGTAAATACCTCACAAGGAAAACGTAACACAACACAGTGTTTTCAGTAAAAAGGCATACATGCACGGAAAGCGTAAAAGATGATCGATTTTGTCAATCAACAAGAGTTGATATTAACAGTGATGGCCGGCCCACCCTCTAATAAAGTAAACAAGTTACTTCGAACAATCGACTGTTAGAGATAACAATAAATGCTGTTGATTTATCGGATTCTGAGTAGGCCTATTTACAGTATTGATTAACATGGAATGCATCAGTTGAAGACTAAACACAACACATTAGGCTAAATCACCCTCCTACAGACAAGCAACTTAACCCTGAAATCTGGCCTGTGTACCGCCAGCCAAATTACATAAGTGACCAACGTGAATGAGTTATGCTCAGACAGTCATATCAAAACCAGTCGACATAAATCACTGCAATAGAAATGGTACTAAAACTGTACAATAACTAGGTCACGTTACATAGCTAACTAGCTACGGTAGATATCTAGTTAGCTAACCAGCTAGCTGACAGCTAAACTGAAACTGGCTAGCTACAACTGGATTAGCAATACATGCAGGTTCCGTTTACGTACACACATGTACAATTGGTATATAATACTGGGGATAATATTTAATTGAAAAAGGCTTGCATTACAAGTGGAGCAAACAATAGTGCTAGCGCTGTTTTTAGCATTACCATTAGCTAGCTAACAACATAGCCACAGTATACACCCCATTATACACCCCATGAATATATTACAATTAAACATAAATAAATATGATACAACTTTCACATCTGAACAATGACCACATGAAATTGGTTTGAATTTAAAAAGGAAAAACTGTAGTCATGAGCCTTTAACTCACCTGATTTAGTACATCATCATCGACGAAACGTTTCTTCCGTGAATACCTTCTACATGAAACGGGTCACTATCTCACTTCCGGTTTAGATTTGTGGTAATCTGGTTTTAATGTTTATGGGGGTACAATGTTAGCTATTTGTTTTTCATCTGACAGTAGCATTAGGCTACTTAAGCTACAAATGCAATATTAAAGGACCTACCAATATATTTGTCTATTGTTGCAATAACTTATCAGTCCAAAGAAATTAATTAGCATACTTTCTAGGAAGCCTATTTTTAATTTGTCAGCTGACTTTGCCAGTTTTGTTTTCCATGAGGGTGTTTTCTGACAAACTCCACAAGAAGAACATACCATCTGAGAAGCAACCAGACAGCATTCCAAGTATCAGAATTCCTTCTGGAATGTGGGTCATGTTCATTCATTCCATCATAGGGTGTGAAATACTGACCATCTTGTGGCAATAATTTGGTGCGGTCATATATATTATTTTATAAAGTATATTTTCAAAGTTTTAGGATTTTAAGATTAGTTTCACACACCAGAACACACACAAAGTCATTTCAAATCAGGAAAATGTGTTTATTTAGATATTGTTATTGTTGCTCACATTGAAATGTCTACATCTTTAACAAGTACAGAAAAAGAATTAAAACAAAAAGTGGAATAAAGAAGAATAGTGCGATTAGAGTTCATTCTTGCCATGGCACTCGTCTATTGACCATAGAGGATAGATAGACTTGGAGAAGGAGAGGATGCTCACTCCAGCCAGACAATGGAGGGAGTAGGTGCCATATGTCTCAACACTTTGTCCAACAAAAAGAGAATCAAAACAATGGCTATATATTAACAGTTGGTACAGATTGAGACATTCAACTGTGACACTACAACAAATGTATTCTGCTGACTCAAGCAAWCCTGCAGTTGGAGAACRGATGTGATGGAAATAAAGAAAACTGTTTATTAGACTGACATGATCAATTCTGAGGGTGAATATTTTTATATTCAAATGTGTCATTCCATTTCAGCAGGACGAGAGAGAGTGAGAGAGAGTCACTATGTATTGTATTGTCTGCGTTGTTTTTCATGACAATATGAAAAACACAGTTATCCAAGTTGTGACTAAAAGGTTACTAAACTTTGTGACAATTGTTCAACAGAGAGAGACCATATACAGCTAAGTTGATTAATAGGTCTTTACACAGGAAATGATTTAAACAAACAAACAATAAGAATCTGATTCGGTATACAAAATGAAAACATTTTTTTTCTCACAAAAAAACTAAATTGGACTACTTTTACAAAAGCATGGCATCCTCACATACACCCAGAATACATCATTGACACAACTAGCTTTGATGGGCACCAAAAATAACTTCAAATGCATCACAAATAAATGTTTCAAATGCATTACAAATCTAGATCCTTTCAATTATATAGATGCATATTATCTGAAGGCCTATGCAGTGCACAGTTTATTGTATGTGAATCCATGTCAAKACACACACTCTGGTTATTCTACATCCCCTATCTTGCCACAAGATGGCAGTATCTGCTCACTTCTTCCAAGAACAAGATCTCAATATGATTAGGCTGCAGAGATATCCAATCTAGGCCAGAGTGAAATCTGGTACACATAATACAGGTCTTTGTGATTTTGAAAGGAACCCATATGGGAGTCTGTATTATCATGTCTGCACAGTAATGGAGCAGCTTTAGAATATAGTCTGGACCGATAGTCAGAGACTGATGATATCTCCTCTGGGGGTGTGTGTGTGTGTGTGTGTGTGTGTGTGTGTGTGTGTGTGTGTGTGTGTGTGTGTGTGTGTGTTGTGTGTGGTGTGTGTGTGTGTGTGTGTGTGTGTGTGTGTGTGTGTGTGTTCTATACTGAAGCTGTTCATCAGCATTTGTCCGTTTACAGTTATTTTGAGTGTCGTGTAATTATTTCTAGCCATTATTCCATTGCTTTGTAACATTAAAGAGCAAAGTAAGAAAGTGAGTTGTGAATGAATGGTTCCCCTGACATGGAAGAGAAGACTAGCGTTGCAGTGAGGGACCTCAAGGTCACAGTGACCTTGATGACCTTGCCCTATCCATTAATGCCCTATCCATTAATGTACTGATTTTTAGATTTTTTTTGCTCACAGATATGCTAACAGTACCTACCTACATTCATTAATTCATTGAATTTGAATATGCACCATTCAAACTTAGAAGCTCTCTTTCTCACTCACACGTTCACACATTAAATCACTCATTCATTCACTCAATCATTTACACATCTGCAACCATCCATCTCTCCCTTCCTTTTTTTGGTTTAAAGTAGTGTTAAAACTTTACACTTTTGCGCACTTTCTTTGCCTTCTCCTCTGTCTTTTCTTCCGTCTTTTCCTCTTCTTTCTCTTTCTCTTCCTCCTCTTCATCCGGCTTCTCTGATTGATCTGTGGTGCTGGTCGCTTGGGGGTCTAAGGAGACAGAAGGTGACGTCAAAGAACAGCAGCACACACTGGTCTCCTTCAAATCAAACCACTAACCTTTTACACAAGTAAGCTTGAGGACTACTTAGATTTGTGGATTTTGATGTTTCAGAAAAGACATGCAGGGAAGGTAAACAAACAGCACTAGGGAAAAGAGGTTAATCAATTTATGGGACATCATAATAACTCTACTCCCAAACCAGTCTATGGTAATCTGGTTCTACCTGTCATTTCCTGGTCGGGCATATGCCTCCTGTGAGTGTGTGTGTACAAATACATGTGTGTGGAMCATGGTATACAGGTCTGAATCATACCAGTACATATGAAAGTGTCTTCTGTATAAATGTGCATGTGTATGCAGGCCTAATTAAGCAATTGCTCTAGTTAGGATARTCACATCCTACTTCAAAGTATCTTTAAGAGCCCCTGTCTAGCGATGTGTGACACTACAGCCACTCTGCAACTGTGTTGCGTTCAAACGACAGATTTACAGAAAAATGATGACAGTAATAGCCAATGAAACAGCGTTTAACGATGCTACMGGAGAAATTTCACTAGGAAGCTCTGCCATCTGGGCTGGCAGCCCAGCATCAGTACTGATGCCACAGAGAAAGCAGATAGACTGTTAGCCGTGGCTAAGCATCTCTGGCCCCTGACTGGCACAGGGCAGGATGGGAGCACAGGGAGGTCTGCTGTGCTCTCTGATAGATTTGGTGGAGTGATGCTAATATGTGCTAATATAATACCACTGCTACTTGTCGCAGAGAAGAGTTTATCTGAGGCCCTGCTGTTTTGAACATGGCATAGTGCAACGTTCATCCCATTTGACTTAAAAGTGGGCACTGAATAACAATGGCTATACACACAGCTAAACATGTAAGCCGGTTACACCATTGGTCAAAGCATCAATGCRATTATATGAGTGAGTGTATATAGTGTGTTACTGGTTGACAGTGTATGGAATCCCTATCTCACCAGCAGCTTTGGTGGGGAATCTCTCCTCCCTCTCCTCATGACAGGGGTAGTCGTCGTACTCCTCCCCCTCAAAGGGGTCTTCCAAGGGGGGGTAGACACCCAGGTTCTGCATGTGTGCCTCAGCCATCTTCTGGACGGCTGGACGCACACATACACATGATACACAGGATCACACACAGGGACAAAGGGAGAGAGGGATCGGTTGTTTTGGGTTTACCAGGCTTCAACACTGTCAACGGTACCATGCGTCATATGGGCTTTCAGATGCATGCCAGACAGACAGATAAGCAGCCAGCCAATCACCCAACAAGACAGACAGACATACAGACAAATTTAAAGGCAGAATAGCCAGCACTTTCATGTTTTGTAGTTTGTAATGGACTGGTATCAATACATTGTGTCCTATATATACACGTAATTTATACTTTCCTGCATTTGTTTTTATACCATAATATAACTTATTCCTACGATAGAGTCCTCTCTTTCTTATGACTCTAACTATAAAAAAATGCAGACTCATCCTGCTCCATACCCACCATCCTGTCTAGGTCACTTGCTCTCTCTCTCTCTCTCTCTCTCTCTCTCTCTCTCTCTCTCTCTCTCTCTCTCTCTCTCTCTCTCTCTCTCTCTCTCTCTCTCTCTCTCTCTCTCTCTCTCTCTCTCCTCTCCTCTCTCTCTCTCTCCTCTCTCTCTCTTCTCTCGCTCTCTCTCTCTCTCTCTTCTCTCTCTCTCTCTCTACTCCTCTCTCTCTGCTCTCTCTCAGCTAATGAAGAAGCTGAATCACTGATACAGGAACAAAAGACTGGTTATTATAATACACTCTACACGCATGAAGTAAATCCCCTTTAATTCTTTATTAACATCTACTGACAAGCCTCCAAATATATTTTTATTCTGTCCTTACATAGCACATGCTCTATGGTTTAGTGCTCTGCGTGAAAACAACAAGTATGAAGCAACATTTAGAACTGGTGTTGTGTGTGTGTGTGTGTGTGTTGTGGTGTGTTGTGTGTGTGTGTGTGTGTGGTGTGTGTGGTTGTGTGTGTTGTGTGTTGTGTGTGTGTGTGTGTGTGTGTGTGTTCGGGTGTGTGTATAAGTACCTATCTTATAAGCCATTCCAACTGATTGACATACTTGTCACGTGATCTTACCCGCACTGACCCATTTCACAATAATACAATTCAGGAGACAACAGAACAGTTAAAGCAAGGTAAACAACAGTATCAACACAGGATAATTCACATACAAGAGGACATGTATACACTACTTACTAGTCAGTTATACGCTACTTTCAGGTGGTGGCTGATACCACATTTAGTTGACTCGCCTTGGGACTTTGAGTACCCATTCTCTCCTACAATCCACTGTGGAAGGAAGAACAAGTTGAATGTAGCCTACGGTTTTGAAATAACGCAACCATTCCACATGACTATAGGGTGACATGCAGTTATCATCTGAGGCACTTAGGGGCGCCTTCTGTTACCTGATGGGGGACTGATATCCTCAGGAGAACACTGGTCTGCCACTCTGGAACAGCGTTGCAGGTAGGGCCGCCGCGGTCGGATCTAGACACACCACAAGAGAGAAGAAGAGAATCTGGTATTTGTTTTTGGGGTGTAAGCCATCTCATCAGCGCTTGTAATGTGTCCAGTTCTCCTAATTTGAACTCCAGGCAAGGAGTCAAGCCTGAGTACTGTTGGGAAGGCCAGGGTCAGAGTTTATGGGTCAACAAGAGGTGAAAATGAATTACTTAAAATCATACAATGGATTTTCTGGATTTTTGTTTAGATTCCGTCTCTCACAGGTGAAGGGGTACCTATGAGAAAAATGACAGACCTCTACATGCTTTGTAAGTAGAAAAACCTGCAAAATCGGCAGTGTATCAAATACTTGTTCTCCCCACTGTATATATAGACACTCTCTGTGTGACCCCGATTTARCCSACTTAACAGAGCAACCCCCCGAGAGAAATCAGTATCACTCTGAACTCTACTTTAGTCTACTTTAGTCATGTACTTAGTACATGGTTGATATATACATTATATGGTACAAACATAGTTTACCAATCAATATGCATGTGCCTGTGGGTATTCACTGCAGAACAGTAGTTTGATGCAAAACTATGTCACTCAAGCAAACAAGTCTGTGAGCATAAATTCACGTTTGCATATCTGCAAACAAAAACATGTAGAAACAAAAACATGCGACTAATTGATCAAAAAATGTTTCTAGTGAGGGCCCTATAGTAGGTATTACTTGCTGGATCAAATCTCTGAGATGATAAGGTAAAACTCTGTTGTTCTGCCCCTGAAAAAAGCAGTTAAACCACTGTTCCCAGTAGGCTGTCATTGTAAATAAGAATTTGTTCTTAACTGACTTCCCTAGTTAAATAAAGATAAAATGACTATATGTACACTCTCTGTCCCAACGGGTAACCTGCTACCCACTCTAACTGGGTGCTCACAGTACACTGCAGACGGCTCTCTCATTCTGTCAACACTGGCATTCTTAAGCTACAGTACAAGGTTCATTCATTTGACAATGGAAGGAATGCAGAGAGAGGGTCAAGGAGAACAGTTTATGGGGCGTTCTGTTCTGTCGTTTTAATTCCAGGTAGAACCCCACTGTGAAGGTTTGGCAATAACACTCACAGTGCATTGACTCGCAAACACAGTCTCCCACAGTCTAAAATAGATCAAACAGAAAACAGTTTGCAAACTAGCTGTGGTAAGTTGTTTTGGATACATGCATTCAGGTCAGATGAATAGTGCACTACTTATAAGGATGGAATCCTGGAAAGTCAAACAGAGAAGTTCATGACAAGTCTCCTTACCGGGCATACAATTGGGTAATATTTAGTACGTTGATTAATGAGATTCCAACCTATTTTCACCCACTCAAAAAGACAGCCAAAGGTTTGTTGAATTCCCAATGTGTTATCAATAGTATTTAAAAAAAATCTAAAACAGAGGTTCTTTTTTTTTTTTTTTTTTACATAATCTTGGGGGGGGGGGAATATTACTAACAACAGATTAAATGACTTTTGGCCAAGGATCTGTGGAATAAGTTAAACGTATATAAAACAACACAATGTAAAATTATGAATCTACAATCAAATCAATCAAATCAAATCAAATTTTATTTGTCACGTGCTTCGTAAACAACAGGTGTAGACTAACAGTGAAATGCTTACAATGTATGTTCTTAATACTGGGCAACATAGGCTTGGGAGACACAGTGTTATTGGTATCCACAGTACTCCACCAGTTGTACATTTTTCTATTCAGTACTATTCCCCCCCAAATTGTTTTTATTTGACATAAATGCACTGTAATTTAAAACTGCAAAGTTGTCTCTCTGTGTTGAATTGCAGGATATTAGCTTTAGAGCTGCAACAGTAAAAACAAATATCTGTCCCATGACAAAATGTGTAGAATTACAGGAAATTAGATTGAAAACTGCTGAACGTTCCCTCTGATGCCAAGAAGCAGGCCTTTTAAATGTTCTTTTCCTGGGCCCGAGACTTGGTTCATCCAGCCATGTACTGCAGACGTCATAGTAAAACCTTTTGTAGGCTGTTGTTAACGCACTTGGGTTGTGTTCTGATTACGAACGGGTCTGTGATGAATTTGCTAACACAAAAGGGGTGAGAACCGGCCCCAAAAGGTTTGAGAACCCCTGATCTAAAACTACAACCAAATTCCAAGGAAAAGATCAATGTCTGATATTTGGTTTAGTTGTATGTCTTATCACTGCGCCTCCAACCGTTTAAAAGCACATTCAAGTTCAAATGGGAATACAATGTTAGATGTTTTGTTTATTTCTACATCAAGTGAATGTGTTATCACTGTGTTTGATCTAACAGCATGACCAAATGACCTGGACTGCAGTTAGTTGAGATTACATTAAAGTACATGGTGCAAGGGATCAATGCTGTTTGAGAGTCTATGCAGATTATTACAGCAATTGGGAAGGTTTCCACAGACCTGCAAACCTGAACATACACGCTTTCTATGATTACATAAGAAGACATTTATTGTTACAGTAACCTCAACATGTGGCCACTCATTTTAAGGTTGAAGAAATAGTGTTACATTAGTTGGTAAGATAGCCTTCACATTAGGCTATTTGCTGTCGTACAAAAGTCATATTGAATTGTGTTCGGTAGACAACGCAACCCAATATCAACTTTAGAAGGAGATGTATCTTCTGTATGGATAGCCCCATCGGTGCCACTAAGCTTGGCTTTAATTCCAGCTTGTCTACAAATTAATTAACAATTGATATGTTGGATTCCCGTTTTCACTTCAAGCAAAAATCGAAATACAGTTTGATTTGACTTCATCTCTATTCTTTAACGTTTATTTTTGGTTGAATGGAGAAGTGAATCTGACATAGTTATTACTAGCGCACATTGGTAATAGACAGTGAACAAGTATTAAAGCTATGCAGTGTTGGGCTTGGTTAAAAAAGTCTGGGTGGGAGAACTACGAGATAGCTGTAGATCAAATCAAATCCAATGTTATTGGGCACATGCAGATGTTATTGCGGACGTAGCGAAATGCTTGCGTTTCGAGCTCCAACAGTGCAGTAATATCTAACAATTTCACAACAATACACACCAATCTAAAGTAAAAATGGAATTAAGAATGTATAAATATTTGGACAAGCAATGTCAGAGCGGCATAGACTAAGGTACAGTAGAAAAGTATAGAATACAGAATATACATATAAGATGAGTAATGCAAAATATGTAAACATTATTTAAATGACTAGTGTTCCTTGGTTAAAGTGGCCAGTGATTTCAAGTCCATGTWCATAGGACAGCAGCCTCTAAGGTGCTCTCCAGCAGCTGCCCAGACTCCCGCTTTCTATCTTATAGTGGATATTACGTCGAAGATGACGTTGTTTCAAAGGTGAAAATTAAACATRTTTTATACAAGGTTTGTCTATSTTGAATATTGGTTACCATGATCATATAATCCTGTGGTTGAAATCTCACCTTCAAAACAACARTTTACGCTGACRACTTTTTTCAAATCCAATGTATTTTCCACGTAGACAACAGGTCACAATACGTTGACAAATGAAGTTGAAACAATGCTTATTTAACCAGTTTGTTACCAGTGGATCCTCTCTAGATCTAGACCAGCCAACCTTGGCYATAGCCTGAACCTTTGCTCCTCTCTGTTTATGGTGTCACACAACATCAGTAGCACTTCTCTATTTTCCATGAAGTTGCTCTCTGGATGTGTTCGTGTTTGACCCTGTGGATCTCATTCCTCTAGTTATCCAGGGCAGACAGGGTCTTCGTCCCAAATGGCACCCTATTCCCTACATACAGTAGAGCACTACGTTGGACCAGAGCCCCATGTGCCCCRGTCAAAACTCTGGTCAAAAGTAGCACACTATAGAGGGAATWGGGTTCCATTTGGGAAAAATCCTGGGTCTGGGAGCTGTGCGTCAAAGCAAGCAGGTCACTGTTGCCAAAGCACAGRCTTGGTGGGCCACACAACACATCATAATCTCCTCATGAATGTTCTGTATATCTCTCCTCACTTCCCCTCTATCCCTCRCTCTCACTCTCTCTCATCCCCCACTTCCAATTCCACTTCATCCTCTCCTCCCTTTATCCTGTTCACCCCACATATCATTCTTCATTCCTTGACAGTGACATGACATTAYCCTCAACCCCCCTCCTCTGTTTCTTTACGACCTTCTCTCTCAACCTCCCCCTCTCTCCTATCGTTTTCCTCTTTCTCTCTCACCCATCTCTCTTCCCTTTCCCCACATCACCGGGCTGTGCCCACCGGGTTCTGTAATCTCATTATGGCGCTCAGCTTGAATGACGTCTCTCCACTCCCTCGGTGGGAGACATCCCAGCAGGGCTCCCTCACTGTGTGACCCCCTACRTCTCCATCTCTCTCCACTGACATGGTGAGAGGCCCTGGTTGTTGCTGTGGCTGCTGCTGCTGGTCAGCCTGGCTGACACATGATATCTCTGCTGGGTAAAACCAACCCCCTCGCCTGCCCGCCTGCCAGAGGTAGTGGTGGAAGAGTGGGTAAGACAGAGCACAGCAGACCAGATGTTAACCAGGCCCATGTCCCAGCTACTATACTGGGATGCTTCGTGGTCTTATACATAGTAGCAATCCAGGTATGTAGAGGACTCTGGTGTGACTCTCATAGTACCAATCCAGGTATCTTCCTAGGGCTCTGGTGTGAGCTCTGAGATGTCGTTGTTCTTTAGAGGAAGAGAGAGGAGAGAGAAAAGAACAGTGAGGTAGACGGAGCAAAATAAATTAAAATAACATATGTCAAGGGAGCTCAAAAAGGTAGAGAAAGCAAGCGGCATACACACGCACAGAGAGAGAGAGAGAGAGAGAGAGAGAGAGAGAGAGAGAGAGAGAGAGAGAGAGAGAGAGAAAATGAGAGAACGAGAGAGACAGGGGGATAGAGCAAGCGTATGTGTTTTTGCCCTAGAGCTGAAAGGGTGTTGCTGGATAATTGAGGTCATTATGGTATAATAAAAGGATTTATACAGTATGTGTGTGTGTGTGTTGTCTCTTATACACATCTAGATGTGTATAAGAGACAGGTATATCTCTCCTCACTTCCACTCTATCCCTCGCTCTCACTCTCTCTCATCCCCC